>NW_009646402.1:389791-412084 GCF_000708025.1 Charadrius vociferus | reverse complement strand
CCGGTCCGAGCCTGGGTTCTGCTCCAGCTGTGCCACCCTTGGGCTGAGAGCTGCCCACCCGTGGAAGGCAGCAGGTCGCTGACACTCTGGCTTGGGTGGAAGAGCCACAGGTCAGAGTGGGAGAGCCTTGGGGTCCCCGTGGTGTGTATGTCATTTCTGTTGTGCTCATGAACAGCACGGCGGGTGGATGAGGGAAGGACTGGTCTCCCACAGAAACCTTACAGACCGTAAGAGTGGAAATAAGGAGAATATTTCAAATTAGAATATCAGTGGAGTTATTAGAAGCTAAGTAGAAAAGAATCACATTGTTGAATGGGTGTTTCTTGCAGTTAAATGTTGACAGTATATACCTATGCTATACATGAGAATATATGTCCTTTTAACGTTTTCATTGGGCTAACTTTTGAATTTGAAACAACTTTAAATTGACTTAATTCTTCCTTTTGATTGAACAGATGTTAAAAGTAAACAGGAACATTTGTTTCCCTTTCCTCATTTAATTTTGGAAGGAGAACCTATTCATAGTTTCAACTGTTATTTAAGGACAAAATCGATTCTCTTGACAGAAGATGGGGCAAGTACTGCTGCTGGTCAGTTGTTTGTGCAGAAACCTCCAGAGAGGTCAATGAGTTTATTCTCCCTTTCCTCTCTAGCAGTACATGGGCAGGCTGCAGCCCCAGCCTTGTCATAGCCTGCAATAGCTGTTCTTCATCTCCTGCATGCAGCTGCTGAGCTGCTAAATCGAGATAATGGATCCCACAACCTACTTTGCAACCAAGCGTTACATGACAGCGTGCTCGGGGCCCTGCCGGCATTCTTGCCTGGAGTAAAGGGGATTTCCTAGCGGCCTTGCAGTTGCCGTGCTCACGCTCCCTGATTGGGGTTACCTCGCGCTCGAAAGCTTTGGAGTTATTCTGGTTCCTCTCCCCGAGGGCGACTGTCTCCCTGCGACGTTAAGGCGCTGCCTCGCGGTGCGTGTGCAGCCAATTAAACCCAGTGCTTTTCCTGACCCTGCTAAAATTACAGCGTGATTAGTCACCGAACAATAGCGGAGGGAGAGACTGCCAACTTTTGAAAATGATGAGGAAAATCTCTGCCTGTGACTCCTTGCTAAGGTTATTCTGGTAACTGGGTTTTTGTTTGTTAAAAAATTATCATCCCTGTAACGGGGAGAGAGGGTGGGAAGAGGACCGAGGCGGTCCTGCCACCCTGTGTCCCCACTGCCCCCCACCCTTACTTTAGTGAGGGTGTTCCTCAAGCTGTTTTTTATGGGAGTTGCTTCATAGGTGGAAGGGTGCGAGACTTGTGATGAGCACCGGTGTTGTTTTAGTTACCAAGACTGTGATGTTTGAGAATATACTAACCAATTGGTTTGGGAATTCATCCATAAAAAAGTAAACGTTAAGGTATTCGGTTATTATTATACAGTATAAAAATATTGTGCTGGATGGCTAAGCAGTTACTAGGACAACAAGGGGGACTTTGCCAAGGATTTTTTAACCACTGTAAGCAAACGGAAGAAACCTTGAGTTTAAATAGCCCATCTGGCCGTCTTTGGCTTTCCCAGGAGAGCCGCGCTAAACTTCTGCCACATACATTGTACCCTGATGATAGACATAGCCCACGGCAAGGGGGCTGAGCGAGGAAAGCAAATGGACCTCTGTGGCAAATCCCCGGGGGAGGACGGCATCCCGGGGCGAGCCCCATGCCTGCAGCCCGCGCCCCGCTCCCAGCAGGGACCGGCCGTCTTCGGAGGCTGACTGGGATTCCCAGCTTTAATGTGGGTCCGCGCTCTTTGCAAAATAGACCTTTGACCTGCAATTTACGGCTTTTATCACATTTTAAAGCTACGTAGCTGGCCAGCTCAGGGCGGTAAATATCGCGCGTTTCGTGGGGATTCTTATTTTTGTGTTTGTTCAGCTAAGGCGGGAACAGCAGCTCTGTGCTGCGCCGCGGCTGATTATTTAAAAAACAAATGGCAAAATTGGAGTATTTTAAAAACAACTTGAGGCCGGTAGTTCTGGGTGGCCCACAGAGCCGTTTCTGAGAAACCTGCTTCATGTTTGTTACGGTCTAGGAGACCCCCACCCCTCCTCCATAGGAGCCAGTGCTGACCATGAGATGAAAGAGAGAGATCTGCGTTTTAGTGTGTGTGTGTCTTTGTCTGAGAGGCAGAGATGCTGGCTGGCATGTAATTACTTTTCTCATTTGCTCTTGCAAATTATTTGCCAAACTTTCTGTGGAAAGATAACTTCATCAAAAAAAGTTTGATGGGGTTTTGGTTGTTTTTTGTTTTTTTTCTTACAACTATGAGAGGCCTTTTATATCTTTTCAGAAAAGTTCAAACCATGCACCTATAAAACTTGCATTTGAATGCATTACTGCATCACTCAGAAATAACTACAGAAATAGAAAGAGACACAGTGACTTACATTCTTCCAGCCAAAGCACTCTTAGAAATAAAATAGCATTTCAAAGTTTTGCAATTTAAAATATTTTTCAGCTGTATTTTGGCTCTGGGGTTTGTTATAATAAAAAATAACATCTGTTTTCCAATTTTAAATTAAATTTAAAACAACATGTTTTTCTCATTAGTATTGTTTATCTGCACTATCTGCTAAACTTGGATGTCAACTCTTCTGCTGAAGTAATCTGATTTAAGTTCACAGGATTAGTAGCATCTATCAACAACCACAGAGCTTTTGCAGTAATAGCAAATACAAGAGAAATGTTTACAATCGTTATCACACGTTAAGTTTAAACTTCATCTTTTACTCCCCACTGCTGTTGGACATACTTCGCATCTATTTTTGAGGCTTAATTTGTGTGCGTTTTTAGGAACTTTTGCGATCAAAGCATTTAAATATTTTTCCTTCTGACTTCTTATAGCGAGGATACCTATTGGGTGGTGGGGTTTTTGTTTAAAAAAGTAGATAGGTCACAAATGCCCTTTAGGGGCTGTACTAAGCACGCAGCCCTGCCTGCATTCCTGGCTGTTTGGAGTTGGGAGAAATGTTGCTTTTCCCAGTGAGTAACCGCTGCGTAGGATTCAGTCGTTAATTGGGTTGTTGGGTACATCAGAGGGTCGGTGTGTCCGGCCGCCTGGCTCCTTGTTGATTTCCATCCCTCCTTGCCTCCTTTGCTCACCTGCAAGCTTTTGCTCCTGAGGTCTCGGTGTGTCTTTGCGCTAAGGCAGGTTTCGGTGGCGAGGGAGGCTGTAAACAACCCGCACGCTTCAATGCGAGCTCCTCGCTGGCTGGTGCTCTCCTGCTGGAGGAGTTCAATAGGTTGCCTCATTACAGACTTTCTGGTGGCTTATGGAGCTTCACCCTGTGCATCCATATGTCTCAGCTGGTGGCTGTGTCACTCCCGGGTTATAACCAGCGAGGGCAAAACAGCTGAAAGGGGGTTGCTGCCCTTTTAGTGGAACAGCTTCTCAGGTTAGGTATTAAACAAGAGCCCCATCTGTCTATTTTTGGTGGCTCCTGAGGGGAGAAGGGAGGTGAAGGCGGTAATTCAGTCTCTGGGCTAAATGCAATCTCAGGTCTCTCTTCTCCGAGAGCTACATTTTTCCCTTGTGTCGTGCCGGTAGACTCTATCAAAAAAGAAAAAGGTTTGCGGCCCAAGGCTCTCTATGATCGATTAACAACTCCTAATGGCTCCGCAGCAGAGCTGAGCTGTTCGGAGCAGGGAGTTACGGCTTTTGCTGTTCCTGCGAGGGGCTGAGGGTTGGGGAGGGGAGAGGACCCCGTTCTCAAAGGTGGTAGGAGAAGTGGAGCCAGTGGGCTTCAGTGAGGGGAGACAGCGTCTCTCAGGACAAGGCTCGCACTTATTGTTCAACAAAAAACTGAAAGTAAAGAAACCCTCATTACTTCCACAACGCTGAGGATTATTCGGAGGGGTGGGATAGCCTAATATTCAATCAGACCCGAGGTGGCTCCAAATTCCTGTCTAAATTTCAAGTTTTTCTTTTTATTGCAATAATGAAACGCAGGGTGTAGGAATGATGAATTATCACTTTCCATATATTAACATGTTATAGAGCTGATGACAACCAAATCGGTCAACATATGGGAAATATTACAAATATGCCATATCCTTATGATATAATCGCATGATGGAAATTATTTTCCGATACTATGTTTTAGTAATTCACATAATTTTTCATTTCAGGCAGCAGTTTTACAACATCATCAGGAATATATGCAGGAAATAATTCACTCACAAATTCTACTGGATTTAATAGTTCACAGCAGGTAAATTTGTAAATATGAGTTGAGGAAACTTTGGCAAACTGAGAATTCTCATCCGCTGAAAAAATGTAACCCTTAAATAGCTTTTTGAAAGAAATTAGCATCCTTTCAAGTTAAACTAATGTTTACAAATGTTTTTCTTCAATTTGTCATCTTCCAATAGTAGAATTAGTTGTCTGGGGTTGATGTTCTTATTTACACATCTTCAGCAGTGTGTCTAATAAACTATTTGTGTGAGAAGACATACTAAATTATGTGTAATTTAGATTTTGTTTTACTGCCTCACAGTTTTAAGTCCTACAGCATCCAGTTCAGGAAGCATACGTGCTGAAAGTCTGACATGTGTTTGTAGTTATATTTTGGAATTTAGACTGAAAAGTAGCAAAACTTTGATGGACTATTCAGTTGCTGTTTTGTCTTGCAGGAATATCCCTCTTATCCCAGTTTTGGCCAGGGCCAATATGCACAGTATTATAATAGCTCACCATATCCTTCACATTACATGACAAACAGCAACACCAGCCCAACGACACCCTCCACAAATGCAACATACCAGCTTCAAGAACCACCATCTGGCATCACCAGTCAAGCGGTTACAGATCCTGCAGCAGGTAATTACATGGATTTTATGGTCCCTATGAGGCACGTTTTTGCAAGTTGAAAGGGGGTTGAATTGGATTTTTTTTTTGGTGTAGTCGTTGATTTTTTTTTTTATTATTACTTAATCCTGAGCCTGTAGCACGTCTTGCACAGATTCTAACAGAAAATAGGCGAAAGAAAAAACAGGATCAGTAAAAGTTTTGAACCTTGTGCGAAATACAAGTTGTTTGCATTTATTTGTAAAGTGCTTGTGTTAAAAATTGCAGGATATGGGAAAGTCTTTACGCTAAACCAGAACCTGATGCTTTTAAGCTCTGTCTTCATTAAGATTAACTTATTTGATATTCCCTAAGTAGGACTGAAATCAGGAGGCCTTCAGACCATAGCTTAACTGTCCACTTAAAAGAGAGCTTTTGTATTTTTCACTTTCAGAGGACACAATAATACTTGTAATGGGGAGTTGAAATTGCACAAGTGTTTCCATTTTAATAAAAGATTTTCAGTGGCTTGTCCTTTTTCCCAGTCATTTTACCTTTCTTGCTGGAATTTGGCAATCCTTTACTAGTTGAGATATTTTTTGAACATTTATGCCAAACTGCTCCAGCTGGTTTTGGAAATGAGGGGTGAAAAATACTTTTCCCATTATTAAAAAAAAAAAAAAACCAACATTTTTAACAGTTCAAGCATGTCAGTAGTTAGTAGATGGCAGAAGCTTGAAATCTGCCAGAGAGGAAGTCCAAGGTCGCAGATGTGTTTCTCAGTAACGCAGTAAGAAGCAGCTATGATTTGGCAATGTTATCAGGAGGTTTTGTTTCAGAGTTTTGTTGGGGGAGGTTGTTTTTCGTTTTCTTGAAGTACTTGATGGGACTGATCTTGCACATGCAATGTGAGCTTTAATATAATTTGCCAGGACTCTCTTGCTTTTCTGCATGAGTGTGTACCTAAAAAAAAATGTATGCAGTGTTGTCTCTTTTGATACATTTGCTAAAAGTAAGTAGGGAAGAAAACACAACTGGGGTGTGTGTTTATATACGCGTGGTCAGATGTGTGTGCAATGTATTTGAGAAAGGAATCTTTCTAAATATATGAATGCATATTGCAGTCTGCGTCTTTCAGAATATATGGATGTGTATTGGAGTCTGCATAATTACTCTGCTTTTCACTTTGTTTTTAATTTTTTGGTTTTGTTTTCTTGTGGGTTTGTTTGCTTTTCTTTTTAAGTTGAAAGCAGTACGTTCCTCTTACCCCCCGAAACAAAAGTGATCAAGTTGTAGCTTTTATCAAGATACTAAAATTGAGTCGTTGTATCATCTAAGTCTTGATCTTCTGCAAAATCTTTGCATGTATTTTTTTAAAGTGGTTGATACTTCCTAAAAGCAACAGTTAAACACATATACAGACAGAAGAGGTATATTTTTCCCAAGCTCAAACTTAGTGGCTTAATGGTTGTCTTCCTATTTAAATGATTTTCTGTGCTCTATAAGCCTGGACAGAACTTTTCTATCAGTTCCAGAAGTCTTTCTTTTCTCCCTCAAGTGTGCCACACTCTTGTTAAGAAAGTTTTTTTCTAAAAATTTGAAAGAATTTGGTGGGCTTTCTCATGGATGGGTCCTCCATCTAAGCCGTCTTCTAGTTTATCTTCTGTGTATTGAAGGCTGTACATCCGTGGGTGCCCTACCACTGCTTGCTTAGACATAGCCATTCCTTGGACATGTGTCAGTCTCCTCTGGTACTGCTGTGACTGCCTCCTCTTTACCTGAGGTATTTATGTTACTGATTTAACAATTCTGAAAAAGTTACTTCAAATGGTTTGCAAATATCAACGCTTAATGTAGCTATGGGGTTATCTTGGGCTGGCTGACTGTACCACAGGCAGGGACACGGTTAGGGAAGTACCTGCAGTAGGCCACTCTTTATTAGGAGGAGCTCACAGAAGCCATCTTTCTGTTCCCCTTCACTAACATGGTTGCAGTCAGCAGAAAGTACAGGGCTAAACCCAGATTTCTCAGTTTATTTTACACACTTTTCATTATGCATTTAAGTTAGTTTCAAGCCCATTTAGGATTTTGCTGTATTGAGTGGAGAGAGATGAGTACCTCTATCTAGAGTTCAGTTTCACTACAGTCTTAATCCTGACTTAAACCTCTCCACTGGTATGAAAGCAGTTTAAGGTGGCTGACATACCAATGTTGGGTCCCTAGGTTAGAATTAGGTGAGAACCTTTTGCTGCTTCACAAACCTTCACCCCTGGTAGAAGGGAAGTGAGGACCAATCAGTGAAACCAGTGCTGTGCCTGCCATTTCCCCTTGGACAGTGTAAATTTTTTCACTTTCTTCTTGCTGAGGCTTATTGCAAAGCTTCAGCTGAGCTCATACGCAGTATGCTCAGGAGACAAAGCCAAGTTGACATCAAAGAAAACAGGGGTCAGCACAGAGGAAGGGAAATCTGGTGGAGTGGGGACAAGTGAAAGGCACATTAGAGAGAAGGAAATTCACAGTCGGGTCAAAAGCACAGAACAAAGGAGCAAACTAACCAAGTTTTAATTACAATTAGTCAAATTTCTGTAGGACACTTTGCCTTATCTGGTGAAGTTAGGCTGCTGATTCTCTGCCGCAGCTGGAACTCTGCATATGTGGGATGATGGGGAGCAGTGCAGAGCAATCACATTAGGCTACTGTGCCCCTTTAGTAGGATGGGCTCCAGCTGCTGAATTGCAGCTGTTCTTACTGAATGCTGATATCCCTAGGCATCCTCTACATTTGAAAAACCCCATGTAATCTGTGTGGTTCTCAACTATACCAGGACAAGCACAGAACAGCCTTCAGACTTTACAGAGGCACCAGAATAATTTGACAGAAATAGGTGGTTCCTATGAATTTGGGCCAGTAAGTGAAACAGAAGAGCCTGGTGAGAAACATGTGAAAAGAGAGAAAGTAATTATGTGCTCTTGTGACATTTTTAGTAGAGTTTTGCAGACTCAGAAAGCTCTGATAATTTCACTTAAAATATGTTTAATTCCTTGTCCAAATATAAAATAATCCTTTTATGGTTTCCCACAGTTCCTAGTTAAATATGCAAGTTTTTGCCATGCAATCCAGGACATCCGGGGATTCTTGCAGAAGAACCTGAGATTTTCCATGCTCAATGTTTCTTCTTTCTCTTTCCTTTGTGGATCTGAAAAATTTCTTGTACTTCAGTCATGACAAAACCTTTTGATTGCACAGAGATTGATAGTCCCTGTCTCCATCAATCAGACATACAAATTAATGTTATTTTCTTGTGAACAGAAGGCCGTATTTTTGCTAGTGACATAATGAGAAAAAAATTAAACAAAACATGACATTTCAAATTTTTAATGTGTGCTTTGCTTCAGATTTCATTGGAAATTTTGTTTCAGTTCAAAAGTAAGAATTTTCAAAGGTTTTTTTCCACTTGTACAATCCTAACTTTTGCTTTACGGAAGAAAATGTTTTTCATCAGAATAGCAAGAGCATATTAGGTTCCTTTTAGGATGAGCCTTCAGTCCATACGTAAGTAGATTGTCCCAGGTATGAACAGCAAGTTGCTGATTTTTCGTCCGAGCTGTAGTACGTAAGAGAAGGAATAATAACGAAAATGATAAAAAATAATAAAGGTAGATAGTGAGCAAAAATTCACGCTCCCTTCCAATACTCAAATTCATTGAAGTAGGCTCAGAGTGAACAAAAGGAAGTATTTCTTTATGATGCATATAGGTAATCTGTGCAGCCCATGGCTGCAGGATGTTGTAGATGCAAAAAGTTTATGCCAGTTCAAGTATTGCTTAGACAAACTCAAAGATTGGATTTACACAAACACCACCACTGTGAATTTGAGAAATTCTTGACACAAAAAATCACTGGAAACAGTGGATGAATTTGTACTCTGTGTGTCTGTCCTTTTTACACTCTCTCACCTAATCACCTGCTGTTGGCCAGTGTTGAAATTTGTCCTGGACAGATGGAGTCTTGCCCCAATCCATGCCCTGCCTTGATGTTCTGAAATAATGAGAGAAACATTCATAATATGTATTTCTAAGAGTTAATGTAGAAAATTACTACTTTTTCTAAAGCTTTAATAATTTTCTCTTGCAATATTTCAACTCCATCTTCACAGCTGATAACAAAAAAATCTAGATGTGTGCAAATTTTTGTGTAGAAATTCAGTCAACAAAGCTAAATTTTTCCTGTTTCATATGATATTGTATTTATAATTTATTAAACAGCGTTTTTTCGCAAGACAGGCTTGCATTGTTCTTGAGATTTGATCTCTTTCAGTTTTCTTGGTGTCTGCAATAAGCATGTTTAAAATATTACTGGAAGGGTTTTTTTCATGTTGCTCACATAATTCACAATGCAGATTAAAAACCCCACAAGGGCTGTGCTAGCCAACAAAAATTGTTCTCAGCCATGGGTCGCCATTTTGCTCTTAAAGACTAAACTTCTTTTTCCTTGAACAATATATCACATTTAGTATTGCAAAATCAAAAGCTACTTTTACAGTTTCTCCTTATCATATTTCATAACAATAAATTAGAGGCAGGAAAGGGAAACAGAGCAAATAGACTATATAGGCAACTTTTTACTAATACCTGTATGGAAACAAATACTGCTGTATTTGCAGTACATTACTGGTGTTCTAATGTTTGCTCTTTTTCATAAATATAAGTGAAAAGTAAATCTAGAGTATATATTTATATAGGAAGGAAACTCAATGAAAATTCTGTAAAAACAGAAATGAGTTTGGATGCAATAATGAATGTCCACAGCACTGGTTTTGCTTTTCTGATAATGGTTGTTCTTCTGTTTTTTTATGTTAACAATGTTTAACTCTTTTGCATTGCATTTGACTATATAGCCCAACTCACTGTCACTGGGTATGTTGAGGCTAAGAACTTGATGCACTTTTCAATAGACTTTTTTAATAGATAAATAGGATGTTCATCATTGGTTTTAGCGGGATTAACAGTAATAATAATTTCAAATTGTTTGAAAGCATAAGTAATGAGTAAGGAAGAAGTGCCTACAATGGAGAGAGGTACTACCTGCCTATTATGGGATTGCTTCACCTTTTTTTCTTCAATGTTGAAAGCTCAAGAAAAATATCTGGTCTGCTACAGGGCTTGTTAGTATAGTTGTTGTCATACATAGTTAATGTGTACTGTTATATATAAGATATATGGTTAATATGATATTTTGTCATTATATTGAATATACAATCCTAGATCAAAAAGTTACCCAAGCCTTGAAATAAATAGGCATTTTTGTCAATAATTTCAACTAACTATTGAGAGTTTCGGTCAAGTTTATAATAGTATGCTTGTAGTCCTCAGTAGGCAAACATTACATTTGGTTTTCATGTGGAGACGTTTTGTCAAAACAGCACTAAAGTCATCCTTCCATGATCCTCCTGTTAGCAAGCATTATTGTATTTCTTGCAATACTTATTTAATACTTTAGTGTACTTACTACTAATGTAGTACTCATATTTTTTACGGTGAAGTTAAAAAAAACCCCAAACCTCAAATATCTATGCAATCCTGCTGCATTGTTTAATCCAGTTTTATGTAAGCAGTACAGGAAGTTTGTGTATTGCTCATGAAATTTTGTATTTAGCTCTATTTATGCAAAAGCAAACTTTATTTATGCAAAAATAAGAAAATCATAGCACAAGACTGACATATTCAAACTGCCTGTATCTTATATTTTTATTTTGGTATATAGGAGTTGAAATACCACTGGCCTGAGGATTTAAGGTCTTTATTCAAAATTAAGTGTAAGATTTGAGGGGAAACCATTAATCTGGGCACAATCTAAATGGAAAATATTTGTACATACCTACTTGCAGAGACATTTGACTATGCTAGCTATCCTAGACCCATCTTGTCCATGTGATTTACATTGCGAAATGAGATATGATTACTTTGATAGTGTGCGTTTACTCTTTTTTGCATACCCTTTCAGCAGAGTAGGGAAAAAGTCTGATGAAATTTGCAATGCCTTTGTCAACTGCAAGAGTTCTACCCACACACTCGCGAATTGGATTTACCTAGACTTGATTTTGGGATTTCTGGGATAGCCAGTTTTCCCCAGATTTGTCATTTGATACTATTGCTGGATAGTACATTGAAATCAAAAGTAAAAAAATACAGCAATTACTTAGGGGGGATTTCCATAACAAACAGAAAGGAATTACAGAATATGGTGTTGCAAATGGTGTCTCTGTGGCTGTATTGTCTATTCATAAGTAATCAAAGTATTCTTGCTTATGAGATGGTGGAAAATTGTCCTGTGTGACAAAACCATCAAAACTGCCCATGGTGGTATATAACAGGGAAGTATACGCTTATGAAATACTATGTCAAGTTGCAATAATATGGTACTTTGAAGCATAGGGCAGAGTCTGCCACAGTATGGTTCATGTATTTTACGTAAACCAGGATGTAAACATATTTTATTCCTCACAGTTATGCGTAGTTTTTGTTTGGCTTGGTGTCACCCTACACTACCAGGGGTCAGGAGCAGGGAGTACCGGTAACACCTGGAAAAGGAGGCATACATTTGTAGAATCTGGGTTTAAAATGTTTTTCTGACTGACTAGAGAAGTCAAGATTGGGTCTATTACGCTTGGTCAAGGTTTGGAAGAGGGAACTCTGAGGGTGTGAAGCAGAAACAAGCTGTAACAATTAGTGTTTGCCTGGTGCAGAGTACAGAGAAGTGCCGTAGCAGAGAGAACTAAAATTATGTGTCCATTTATGAATGCAGAAGAATAGCTGTTGCTGCATTATTAGTATAATTTTGTGAAGGCCTATCCTATGCGACACACAGAAATGGCTGTAGTGGTCCAGACCAATGGATCAACCAGCTCCATACCCTGTGTGCTGCAGTGGCCATAGGCAGGTGCCCCAGGAGCAGCAAGGACAGGCTAAGCTTGTACAAGACTAAGCACTTTTCCAGCTTCCAGATATTGTCATCTCAGGAGATTTCCAAAGATGCTGTTGTTTGTATGTTTAGGGTGTGCCTACATTAGCATTTTAAATTGGAGCAGGAGTCTGTTTTGATGTGGAGCTTTGGCTTAGCAGAGCAGTCTTAGAGCACCCGGCTGGAGTCCTTCAAGACAAAACTAACCTGGAAGGTGTTCTCCAGGACAGCTCCTAATTCCTCCAGCCCCTCTTGAGGATGCTCAGGAGACTAGATCAGGCTGGACCTACGCTGAAATGACCTCCCAGAAACAGGCTGTGAAGCCTAGGGTCGTTGCCACCACTTGTTTGGTCCTGCAGACCCAACCTGCTAATGCAGGATAGCTGTAGCACCCCTGAATGCTTCTCTTCCAGGGATGTCTTCAGGCTGCTTTTGAACCCTTGTAATCTTTTCAGAGCCTAGCATCTTTGACAAAATGTGCCACAGGTCTCCTGTCTTTTATCTGAACTCCTCCTTCTTGTGTTCAAGCTGACTGCTGCCAGCTTTCTTTGGTGATCTTGCTTTAGTATTGGGACAGGCAATGGAGAGCTGATCCTTACCCCCTTTTCCGCTCATAATTTTGTGGAGGGCTGGGTTTTCTCTTGCACTTCCCTGTTGGTGATGGTCAAGAACAGGATAAAATTAAATTCAGTGCTTTAGAAACATAACGGCTAATATACAGTATGCCTGGTACCCTGAAGTCAGCTGGGGTTGAATAAATTAACTTCCTCCAATCAATGAATGTAGAATAATGGGTACAACGATCACGTGTTTTGTAGCTATATCGCTTGACTTCAGCAAGGTTTGTCCTGCCCTGACAGATAAAACTTTTCCCTTAACAATCTTGTAAGCAAACTGGGCTAAAGCAGTCTAGCAGAAACTACAGCAGAACGATATAAAGCTGTTTAGGAAACCATGTCCAGAGAGAAGTCAGTGAAAGCTCACTGTTAAAATAGAAGGATGGCTACAGCAGCATTCCTCAGTGTCTGCCTTGGGCCTAGCACCAGACCGCATTTTCATTAATCATTTAGATGACGGAACAGAATGTGTTTGCCTATTAAATATGTAGATGACACCATGCTGAGAGGGGCTGCAAGTTCTTTGGAGACAGGATGAGAACTCAAAAAATGGAGATGTGATCTGAATAGGAGCAGGTGTGAGGTATACATTTAGGCAGGAATGATGAACTGCACAAATGTGGGATGGGGAATGTTGGCAGCTCCTTCCAGGCTCTACCTTTCCCTGCGGACCGCTCTCAGTACTCCAAATATTAGTGGCACACCAAGTACCCTCAGCCGCTGTTGTTTTTCTTGCTCCAGAATTTGTCAGGGCTTGGGCTTGTCGAGGCTCCAGGCTCAGCTGGATACTGGATTCTTTCACTGGGTTTCCTTATGAGGACCTGAGAGCGATCATTGGACAGTGAGCTGGTAACTCAGCCCTGTACACGGGGGCTGCCCTGCCTGTCGAACAGCCTTAATCCAAAGCTTACATGCTATGGTTTGCCTTTGCGTACATGGAATAAGTTTCTTGCACACGATGTCACATTTCCCCCCATAGTCTACTGCCTTTCGTCACACTGTTCATAACAGGCTGGTCTCCTGAGCAGGCTCAGAAGCTCCAGGTATTTCCAATGTTGTATATTCAGTTCATGTGCAATATTTGGCCAGGTCTTTGAGAAATGACCAGTTAGGTGTCGCTTCCTCCTTGGAAGATGATCTAGGGATCCTGAAACTAACATTTATTGAAAATACTGCAGAAAATGCAAATTGTCTCCTGCCAGGTGGTGTCCAGGGGAGGGCAGTCTGAGGGACATGCAAAGTAAAGCTTTGGTTGACTTTGCCTTGGATTACTGTGTCCAGTTTGGAGAAACTGTAGAGACTGATAATCAGAACCTAGAAAAGAGGATCATCAGGGAAGGATTAACCTACCAGCAAAGGGGATCTGAGGACAGTCTTCAAATGCATGGTAATACAATGAAGGGAACAATTTTTTCCCCCGCTTTCACAGATTGAATTTACATTGCTGTAATGAATGCTGGAGTTGTATGTTCTGTTTCTAATGGCATGGCTGTTAAAGCAGCAGAGTAGATTTCCTGGAGAGATCCATAAGAGCAAGACAGACAAATCTCTCTTGGGAATGATGCAGGTACAGAGGTCCCAAGAAGGGTGGGCTAAGGTGTGCCCAGCCAGCCTTGAGGTCCTGAGGTAGGGTTGGGTGTCTTCCTACCAGGTGAGGGTGTGGCCCATCCAGACAGATGACTTACACCTTTGAAGGGGAGATGGAAATGAGCCTCCACACAAACTTGCAGCCCTATATTTGAAATTTTGAATGCAGTATACTCAAGTGAAGGTGGTTGCAAAAATGGAAAGCTGGATGGCTCTTACAAACAGACTTTCTTCCCTGCCCTCACCACACTCTGCTCTGCGCACTCATTTTTTTAGGTCTACTTGATTTTATTAGTCATGAAGTTTTGTTTATAGTTGCTCCACGCTATCTGTTCCCTATTTTATTTAGTATAATTACTACTACCCCAAGTTTAATACTTAAAATTTTTAGGCATGTCACATTTGTGAGAAGAATTAAAAAAACCTGGGATCTAAAGCCAAACTCCTAAAAGTATTGTCAGAAACCAAGAGTGACCTTAATTTAAATTAGTCAACAGGAAAGGCAATTTTTCGTTACATCTGAAGTTTAGTTCACATACGTAGAACATAATTGGCCAATGTACCTGTTGAAGAAATTCTGGTCTGTTTATTTTGCTGGGTTATAATTTATTCAATGGCTTTTGTGCATTGGTTTCTTTCTTTTATTTTTCTTTTTTATCAAGGATTTTAATAACAAAAATAATGTATAGCAGATAAACTCATTTAACTTTAAAAGGTTGGGAAAATTTGTACTAGTTGAGTTATGATTTGTTATTTATGTTTAAGTACAGTAGGTGAAAAAGCAATCAGCATTCAAAGTTTAAATAGTTTAAATAAATATTCTGAAGAGTACATTGTTATAGGAAAAAATACATACTATTGTAATGTAGATGATCTTCAACATGTAAACCTCTGTCTTTAGTTATGTAGACTGATGTGGCTGGATGATTTTTGTTGTTTGGCACATACACAGAATCACTCTTCCAGGGATGGGTCGAGTCTCTTGAAAGTTCTTTGTTTTACCTTGAGTTACATCTTAACTTGTTATTCTGCTTTGTTTAATGTGGTGTGAGATACTTAGGTAAAAGCATAATGTGAAATATATATCCTAGTTTCCATTAAGTGTAGATTTGAAGGCTGAACATGAGAATTTCAAGATCTTTTCATTCCGTACAAGCAACTGTTATTATTTTGAGTAGTTGCGAATATGTGGTGTTACACAGATGTCCAGTCTCCTCCTTAATCTAACCTTTGACCTTAACAGGATGTTTTTTTAGGAGAAAGAATCATTTGTGTGAGAATTATACCTGTCTGTTCAAACGGGAATACTATGCTGATTAAAAAGAAAATTAATATTGATACAAATATCCGCATCTACTGAACTCTAAAGAGTAGCTAATGTTAACTGAGAAGTAAAATTGATAAATACATCGTATGCTGAAAATTTCAGCTGCCTTCACAAAAAAAGGTATTTTTAGGGGAAAAAAAATAACAATAACCATCACAATAAAAGTCTTTTCTCTGTGAGCTTAAGATTGTGGATGTCTTGAAGAGAGATTTAAAAATGTGTTGTTGCACTTCTGAGGAGTGTGGTACTTCTAGTTAAATGAATTAGGAAGGATAATTTATGCTGGGGGTCTGCTTTGTTAATGTTCAAGCACTTCTCAGTTACTGAGTCTATGGATGTTCAGGATAGCAAAACATCTTCCAACTAGCACGTTTTTAGGAAAACTTTGTTGTTCGTACATGCATAAATCACCATTCTTTTTAACCCGTTCAACAACAGTAAATATTTTTGTAAAAAAATATTGCTGAAGCAAAACAATACCGTCTATAAAGAATTGTATCCTGTCTTGAAGGTACTCATTGGAAAAGTTCAATGTTGAGTAGGCCTTTGAAGAATACTATAAATTTTGTCTTCATAGTTGATGCTTATTTAAAACTTATTTATTGAACTTGTGAAAATAAGTGAAAATAAGTCCTGTGAAAATAAGGACTCTATTTTATGCCATATTTAGAAAGTATTCTATTCATCTGACTCAAATGTAGTAATCTAAAAGTAAAGTGTCTGCAACCATGCAATTTGGAAAAATTTTCAATTTCTATGGTTTTTTTTTCACACCTGGATGTTTTTTGCTTACAAGTCACCCTAATAGTTATCTTAAAGCATGTTTGAAATCTTAGAATTAAATTAATGTTCTTTAAAAAAAGCTGGTATCCCTTAAAATTGTTCATTTAGCATTTGGTCTTGTCTGTGAAGTGCTATGATCTTCTCTATGATTTGAAGGAATGAAGAATTTTTAATTACTCCTTTTTTATTTGTTTATTGAAATAATTTATTTCTGTTTTTACATATAACTTGAACTTGATTGAATTAATTTATGTGTCAGTATTGCCACTTACCATTGTAGATTTAATTATTTTAGTTAGAGCTCTTTAGTGAACATCCTGGTTTTAGTGTCACATGTAGCAAGCAGGTAAGTTGAACATTTTGAAATTTAAGCTGAAAGGTAAAAATGTCATTTCTTTACTACAGCAGAATACAGTACAATCCACAGTCCATCAACACCCATTAAAGATTCAGATTCAGATAGATTGCGTCGTAGTTCAGATGGGAAATCACGTGGACGTGGCAGAAGAAACAATAATCCTTCACCACCACCTGACTCTGATCTAGAGGTACATTATATTAGATGTCTTTGACTGTTACAGACTCTATTTTTATCCTTACTTTGCACAGAGGAGTATAATTTACGCGTCAAAAATAAAGTGGCATTGGAGCTCCCTTTCTTTTTTTCTAGCAGCATTTTTGTAGAAGATAGAAATTTTCTTCTAAAGAACCTTCTTCATGTAGAGTGCCTACTTTCTCTGAAAAATACTGGGGGTTTCTTCTTCTTTTGATTAAAAAAAAACAACAAAAAACCAACAGTCTTTTCCCAAGTCAAAGAAAGGTTTGCGTTTGGACAGGAGACACTTCTAGCACAATAGTGGTTTTTGTTCTCTCATGTTATGATCACATTCCTCCCAGTGGCCCATGCTTTATGTTGAGAACATATCTCCAATGACACACCACAGCTATGAGTGTCCACATTGCATTACTTTTCCTTTCCAAAAGCTGAGCCCATTTGTCATCATGGGAAATACAATCTCACCGGGATTTAAAATACTTGTATTTGAACACTTTATTCTTCATTAAAATATCATTTTGTGTGTGGTCAGAGGACAAATTTAAAACACATATTTTCCATTGGCTGTAAGTGAAATAATTATTTACTGATGCCATAAATTCTTACACATGCCGCATCTAAGTTCATAATTTTCATTCTTCAGGTGCCTAAAATCCATTAAAAATTAATGTAGATGAAGCGGATTTAAGTGCTTTGCAGCAATTTGCTTTATTTTGCTTTTAGAGGTAATTTTCAAAAACAGTTATATGAACTTTGTTTTGTAAGACGTGCAGAAATACAGAATTCAAAACCCAAAGATTTAATTTTCAGAGGCTTGTCTTCATTTATTTCAGTTTCTATCTCACATCTGGCTTTAAAATAATACATTGTACAATCTCATTTTCTGTGTGTATTTGACAATAACTATAATTTTATTCTAATAGAATAATTTGATATAATAGCAATTGTAGTAAAAAGCTAACAGATTGTATTACCCTATTCTGGAAAAAACTTGTTAGTTCTGAAAATAAATGGCAAGGAAACTATGGTTTTAATATATAACCATTTCAAGACAATTTTCTCATTTGTGCGCTTACTGATTCAAATTTTAACTTTCCATTTCAAGTATCAGCTTCTCAGAGGAACACATTGATTTGATTCTCTTTTTACAGAGAGTATTCATTTGGGATTTGGATGAGACAATCATCATTTTCCATTCCTTGCTTACAGGGTCCTATGCTAACAGATATGGAAGGGTAAGTGTCAAGAAAATGATGGAAATTTTCAGTTATATTTGCTGTTTCATGGTCGGTACACAAGGCAGACGAGAACATTAGTTGATTTTCTAGAGGCAAACCAGTGCTGGTGTTTCAAGACATAAAAATTCAAGGAGTAAAGTTGTTTCGCATGTCCATTCTTTGCACTTACTCAGCTCTTATATTCAGTAAATAATTAAATAGTGTTGGGAGTCGTGCTTTGACCACTTGAGGTTTGGTTTGTAGGTACAGAGTGTCTGAAACCTGTTGCTATCATCAAAATCTGCAAAGGTTTAGCTCCCCTCAGAGAGTGAAGAACTTCCAGGAATGATTGCTAAAATAACATTTTAGTTCTGAGTGATCAGCAGTGGACTGTGCTCAGTTTTGAGAAGGCAAGGGGAAGAACACTTTTGGACACAGACAGATTAGTCTAGAATTTTTTACCCTAACTTTTTTTTAATCTTCATATTGACTGATGTTTTTGAAAGTCTGCTTATGAGTCAAATCTTTCTATTATGCACAGTCTATAAATCATAACTGAACTGATTAATATGTCTACAGACTGTGGGTTTCCTCGGTAATTCTCAGAAGAGGAACGCGGTTTTAGGTGAATAAGAGCAGTTTATGAATGGAATACCCTTGTGAGATCAAACTTTATTTTTCCAGGATTGTATTTGAAAGCAAATGTCTCAGCTTGTGCTAAAATCTGTTACGCCATTTCATGCTCACCTCATGTGAGGTATAACTAGAATGTGACTTTTTGGTAACCTTAAAAAATTCTACATATAAAGAACAACCAGATAGTTTTGCCTGGCTTCATATAATCACTCTGTCTTCTTGTAAAGCTTATATTTATCACTAAAAGGTTTTACCCTACACCCGATTGAGTGAAAGGCAAAGCTACCACTGTGCCTGGGTCAGGTTCTGAATTCCTCCTAATAGCTTTGTGCATTATAAAAATCTAAAGCAGTACTGTTTTGCAACCTTTCTTGCTTATTCAGGTGTGGTGTATTTTCAGAAGTGTTTGCTGTAATAGCAGCTTACCTGTTTGAGGAATATACTTAGGTTTTTTCATTATGTGTCAGAAAAGCAAGTCAATTCAGCAGCCTTGGCTTCCTAGGTGTTACTAGCTTGTGTTTAGGTAGTAAGAAGACACTAGAACTTTAAATGTTTCAACAATTATTGTATGGATGCATGTAGACAACAGCTTTATAGAGTATTAAACATTTACCGAAAGTTATGTTCCATTTCTCAGGCCAAACCCAGCTTTTGCATGGCACCCCAAAATCACCCAATCTATGACAGTTCGGTTATGAGGAATTATTCAGAATGGGGAGAACAAATCCCAGCACTCACAAAAAAAACTCAGTGCCAACTCAGTGTCACCACTTGCTTTTGGGCAGCAGAGTAGTGCTGGAAAAGCATAATTAGTCACTGCCATTGCAGTACTTGTGCGAGCATATTTTTTCCATTTGTTACTAGTTCCCTGTAGTGGTTTCATTAACTGGGACCTGAACATAAACACCTTTCCTGCTGGATGCCTGAGGTTGAGGAAAGTGACTAGTATTGTGCAAAGAGATATAAATAGGTATGCTGCAGGGAGGTGGGTGATTCCTGATTGCAGCGCCATCACTGTTGGCACTATTTACTTGAGATGTACCTTTCGCCCGGCTGGCTCTGGTTGCATGGCATGTGGCAGAATACTTCTGCGTTGCTAAATGACAACCAAAAGTTAATATTAAGAGGGATGACGGCATTGGTGCTTATGCTGTCGATAAATCTTAGATCTTTTTGGTGAGGGCTACCAACGTGCCTGTCCTTGGCTCTCAGATGCAGTCATGAAAGTGTGCCATTCTTGCTTTGTTTTCTTAAAGTTTCATGCATATCACAATTTCTCTTGGCTTATTGACAGCTTCAGACAACAGTTAGCAATTTCCATGGACATTAGAGGAACGTAGTGTCAAATGTTCAAAGCAAACATGCTAAAACGTATTATCTGGCAGGTGAGAATTGTAGGGCTTCTTTGCAGCAATGGGAGGTGCATATTTTTTTGAAGAGTGTTTCCAAACTCTTTAAAATCAGAAATACAAATCATAAGTCAATCTAAAAAAAAAAAAAAATTGTTGAGGGGAATTTTTTGTTCTTTTCACTTGCATTCTGCTTTTTGAGCAATCTAATATCATGTTCTTACATGTTTCTGCACTGTGGTGAGGGCTAGAAATGCCCTTTTAAAAAAATAAGTCTAAGCTGCTCACATAATCATTAAAATACAAAAGCTGGCTCTTCAAACAAACAAAAATATCCTAATTAAATAATAGGGGATTTGGCAACTTGGCATTCAGCTCTTTTGATAATGCCTGAGTGAGTTTCATGGTGAATGACCATGAATGATGAGCAGCCCTGCTGCTGAAGGGGATTGATTTTCTTTTCCTTATTTTCTACCTCGTCCCTCATAACTTCTTGCTTGTGCCACCCTTTTCTGTATATTCTTACTTTCTCATCTGGTTTTATCACCTGCTCACCTTTTGCTGCTATTGTGCTCTGCTTTCTCCCTGCTTTTGTCCTTCAGCTTTGTTGGAACAAAATAATACCTTTGTTTTTCAGTTTGTGTAGTCATGGTGTAAATTGCTACATTTTTATTTAAGGGTGATTTGAATTTTTGTGAATTTCATGGAAATGTACAAAACTAGTATAGGAATATGATTTGCTCTTCCAGAAGAGAAGAAAAGGAAACAAAACAAATAAAAAATTTCTATTTGCTTTTGGAATTTTTTTTTAATATGTACAGAGAGAGATCTATTGATCAAATATAAAGTTATCCATTACTTTAATTGACATTAGGGCTTCTGACACCTCAAAACTTATGTTTTGAGCAGATGTCAACTGATTAAGTTTTGGAATTTGGAAAAAGTTGGAGCCTCTCTTTAGTATCTTGGAGCAGGTGGAAATACATCTCAGTATTGGCACTAGAATACTGTGGTCTTTAGGTACATTTCCATTCTCCGTGAAACCATTTATATTCCGAGTCTTTAAAGGAATTTTCCTTTAAATTATAAGCTATTTTAATGTGGTTTAATATATTTTAGAGATTGAGAAAAACAAAGCCTGGTTTCACTTAACCCTTCATTTGTGACCTGTAGGCTTAAGTGGAAAATAAGCCTTGTACCCAAAGTGAACTTTCCTGTTTTTCAGCTTCTTGTTTCTCCACAAAACAAAGAAATCAAGTGGGTAGAATTTAGAAATGACATACAGACAATGTTTTGGCTCCAATACCAGTATTCAAAACAAGAGGCCTTCTTAAGCAGTTTGACATTGGTATTTCTTTTCTTTAGCTAAACTGTACCTCCCTCAGAGATTTGTGCCCGATTTTGACCATACCTGAAAAGACACTCCACCTGAACCTGCAAATCCCAATCAACAAGAACAGATTGTTAGCTTTCCTCCTCATTGTGTGACACCTCACAATAATTAGTTAGCAATTAGTGGCTTAAAATTGCAAAAGGAGGTTCGGTATGGGATTATTTTTTTTAAAACCTTATTCTAGCCTTGTCTTCTTTTTGAAGTTTTCAGCCCCCACTGTAATGTCTGACATCAAAGTTTAATCTATTCCTGTGCCTTAAACCAAGGCTCTTGTGCTTTTTACTACAGCAGTTGCATGATTGCGACTACACAGGTATTTAAAACTCTAATGCAGATAAGGCTTTTGCTTCTGTTAAATATGTGGGTATCCAGAGCTGCAGCTTAACACCATTTTTAAGCTAAGAGGAACTTTCTATAGAAAAAGATTGTGTTTAATCAAGGAATTAAGTTATGGGTTTGTTTTTTTTTTTAAAGCAACCTGTTTTGTTTCTTCTCTTAGCTTTTATGGTATTTAGTCTGACATTTTCAGTAGGTGCCAATGATTTTCTTACTTGTTTTTCTCGTAATTAAATTACCCTAATAAATGACATTATTTTAATATTACTTTAGAGAAATCCCCATCCTGTTTTGTCTGCCATTTGAAAATACCTTGGAGTTAAATCGTTCACAGAAAGATATACAAAAAGCCATTTTTTCGGACTCAGAAGTGTGATAAAAAGATTAATAAAAATGTTCCATTTAAGTCCTGCGTACATTGAAACTTAAAATATATATTCACAGCCATTTGTTTAAAATTAATCATACGGGTTCATAACCAGCATCGTGTTCTGTCTGATGATTTATTCTGCTTTTCAAAATGATGTTCCTATTTATGGCTGGAAGCTCAGAATGGGATTAGTCCTACACTGTTACGTTAGCAGCTGATAATCAAGATGTAGCTAGTGATCTTCATTTGCATCTTAGATCCTTAGTCCATCTAACTCCTTTTAATAGCTAGAGCAGAGACTTCTCTGGTTTAACAAAAACAAAAAAAAAAG
>NW_009646402.1:366481-389725 GCF_000708025.1 Charadrius vociferus | reverse complement strand
AGGCTGAGCTAGAGAGAAGTTATCACCTGCTTTCCACCTCACATGCCTACAAAAGTAAAATAGACATAAGTCTGCAAAAAGAGAGCAATATTAAAACAGAGAGACAGAATACTTTTGTTCATATTTTAAAGTCTTTCCATTTGAATTAAGAAGCCAAATATTCTTTTTTTTGGTGGTGCCAGTTTAAATATAAGGCTTATTTTTAGGGGCAAAGTTCATCAAAATAGCATGGTGCAATTTTTCTTTCTCATTTATAAGGGCTATTTTTTTTTCATACTAGAAAACTTATTTACTGTTAATGTATGTGAGTTCAAGAATAGATGTTTTGTCTGTTTTATGTAGCTTTATTTCTAAATACTTCTTTCCAAAATTCTTTTTCTGGTTGGTTTTACTTGGGTTTTGGCATTTCCAGAAGGTGAACGGGCTTCCAAATCACCATTATTTTCCAACTTTCTGCTACTGACATATCTTGCCTTTTAACAAGTAGTTACAGAAAAATGTTTGAAAGTTCAGAGATCATGTTGAAACACCTATTAATTTGATTGAGAGGTGGAAAAAGAAACTAGGGACTGCATCTCTGGGTTTTTAACTTTGAGTTGTCATCGGGTTTGCAATATTAACTTACTTTAAGTAAAATATGGGTTGTCACTTCTGCAGTTCTATTTAAAATATAATTCCTAACAAACTAACATTGTTAATAGAGGGTGTCATGAGATAATATAACATGTTCTTTCAAACTCATGCTTCTGTGCACTTGGATATACTTGGCATTATAAATGAGAAACTCTATATCAAATGTATGTATTAGACTTTCTTTTCGGGGTTTTTTTTTTCAGATTGAAAATATATAAAACACCAAAAAAAATCAAAACAAGACAAACATCTGTAATGCATTTGGTAACCACAATGCTGAACATGCTTTTTGAGTTTATTAGCTCAGTAAGGAATAAGTTGTTATGGTAATTTCTGTAGAGAAGTTAAAGTGTGTTATGTATTAATAACAAACAATAGATTTGTTCACTCTGCACGGGTGGGCCAAACTGAAAGCGTAATTAAAGCATGGTTTTGTGGAGAATCAAGGAGTGGTTTTAAATATAATTGCCATTTACAAATAAAACATTAATGGTGATTTGCTTTAAAGTCACTAGGTATTCCCAGGACTGAATCCTTTCACTTGTGACCAGCGAGAGTTTATTTTGAGTAACGATAGCATTATTATGCCCCCGGTTGATCATAAAACTTGTAAACAGTTGTAAAATCTGGAGAAGTTTTAGGTGAAGTGGATTTGTCCTTTCTGCATGGAGGGCAGAGAGCCCATGCCAGGGATGCACGAGGGTGACCACAGAGGTCCCGCTGCAGAATCACAGTAAAGTCAAGATAAAGTCATATTTTTGACTGTTACTGGTAAGTGTTACAGTACAGGATTAGAGAGGTGCTGAAGTTAAACTGAACAAGCGGATGTTGCATTCAATACATCTAATAATCTCTCTTGAAAGCATTTCCTCCAGTTTTTAGTCTGGTTATGTATGTTAGGCATGGTATTGATGGTATATTCACTTAATTTCTTCTTTAAGGATCCACCCACCTCTGTGTCTCTTGGACTCCGAATGGAAGAGATGATTTTCAATTTGGCAGACACGCATCTATTCTTTAACGATTTAGAAGTAAGTGTTCATTCTTCAAAAAACGCATAGAGGTGATTTAATATTTGTCTCCTTTTACGTGTTATTACATGGTTTGACTATTATTCTTGGTTTCACAGTTTTGATATGGAAACGGTTAGAAAATATCTGCATAATTTAGTCATTAGGATATATAATAATATCTACACTGAATGTCTGCACTGGCATTCAAAGGTTACAATAGTTTAAATGGTAGGGTTTTGTCCTCACAGGTCTTAGTATTTATGACCGCAGCAGACAAGTTTTAGAAGTGTGTACACCAAAAGCGTCTATAAACATTAGAATTCAGTAGTCTGCACAGGCCATTAAATATTAAACTTCAGCTTCTATAAACAGTTAGTGGCTGGGTACAGATTTCTCACTTACATCCCACTGTGGGCAAGTATTACCTTAAACCCGAGGGAAATCATTAATGTTGTATACGCTGTCCGTCTCAGTGGCGTGTTACTGGGGGTTCTCTGCCTTCCCCGGCGGCAGGTACAATTTGTTACGCGCGAGGGTTTCTCTGCCACTCCCCTGCGGCGTGCGGCGAGGAGCTGGTGTGGGCATGCCGAGAGCTTTTTCAGCCTACGTAGACTATGGTTTGGCGACGCTTGTGAGATCGTTCTAAAACTATCCGAACTGCTGAAAGAGACTGTCACCATAGTGCCTGGCTGTTTCATCTGAAAAGGGAAAAAAGCCATTTCTGATCATATTTTAATAGCATGAAAACATGAAAACAGTCAGATTTCTTTCCCATCATAATGAAGACAGCTGTTTATTTAAAATCCAACTGTTAAGCAAGCTTGTGGTGGGGCTGCCAACACACATTAATCATCAAGTTGTTGTTTTGCTAGATTTTAGAATAGTGTGTTATTCCAGACAGGCAAAAGAATCTAAAAGATTCAAATGCAACTTTTGCTGATCAAAGTTAATTGGCAGCAATTGGCCTTTAAATATTTCCTGATGTTTCCCTTTTCAAAATCAAGCAAAATACACCTTATTTAATAGATGAGCCAAAATCATTTGAAAAATGCCAGTGTGTGATAGACCTCAAATGTGGTTTGTCCAACATCTGTCCTATATTTTGATTTCTTTTCATCTAAAATGAAACCACTCACAGATGATTTGGCATCTTAGAATGTAATGAAATTATTTAAAATGTGCTTTATTTTTTCTTCCATTCCTTAGTAGAGTATTTATTTTTTATACTTACAATAAAATAGATTATTTATTTAAATTTTATAGTGTTTTCTTTCATTAAGGTGGCTTTATGTAAAGATGTTAATGTTTTGGATATAAGAAACACCATTAGTGAGTTGCATGTGTAAGACTGATTTTTCAGATTTGTAGAAAAGTATAACAATGCTAGTCATTTTCCAAATCTGTTTCTGATTTCTGGTTATATTTCATTTTATCCAGAGCAGAAAGAGAAAGTACTACTGTATCTTACCAGCATATTCAATAAAATTCAGTGTGTTTTCACTTGCTGTGCATAACCAGATACTTGGTAGACTTATACCTACTTCTTCATACATGATTGTCAGCATCACTGACTTTAATGGAAGTTAATCAACTGCATCTTAGGCATAGTAGATTATCTTCTGCTAATTGGCATGTTACAGCCTTAACAGTACAGCATGGCAATTTATTCACTGAACAACTTTGGAGCTGTGTATGAAAAAAATACTGATCCAGGTGGTATTCACGGAAGCAGAGGAGCTCACTGGATGAGCTTGGTTCTTTGCATTTCCCCCCTAACAAGCCAGTTTACCTTGTGTCTCCAAACTCAAGTGTAATCGTCCGTGTCTATGCCCTAGTCTGTCATCTTCATACATAGAGGCACTTAGGAGCGAGCAGTTGTGTTCATGTCCTTGTACACAGAATCATAGAATGGTTTGGGTTGGAAGCAACCTTAAAGATCATCTAGTTCCACCCCCCCTGACATGGGCAGGGACACCTCCCACTAGACCAGGTTGCTCAAAGCCCCATCCAGCCTGGCCTTGAACACTTCCACTGATGAGGCATCCACAACTTCTCTGGGCAATCTGTTCCAGTGTCTCACTACCCTCGGAGTAAAGAATATCTTCCTAATATCTAATCTAAAGCTTCCCTCCTTCCGATTAAAACTGTTACCCCTCATACTGTTGCTGCACTCCCTGGAAAAGTGTCCCTCCCCATCTTTCCGGTAGGTCCCCTTTAAGTACTGGAAGGCTGCTTTAAGGTCTTCCCGGAGCCTTCTCTTCTCCAGGCTGAACAACCCCAACTCTCTCAGGCTGTCTTCACAGGAGAGGTGCTCCAGCCCTCTGATCATCTTCATGGCTCTCCTCTGGACTCAGTCCAACACGTCCATGTCACCACATGAACTCTAAGTCCTTATTTCTGAGGAACATGAGCTCCAATCTGAAAGATCATGGCAGATCCAAGGGAGAGAAGAGCATGTTCAGTGGTGCAAGGGAGTAGGTTTGTGCTTGTGCATTGCCATGGAGAAGTCTTCAGAGAAGTACACAGGAAAAGGGCATAAGAGAGCCTGTACTTTGTGGGAAGCAGCACATAAGGGTTAGACCTGGCCACAGTCTGAGGCTTTCAGTTCATCAGAAATTTTGAGTTTTTTTAAATGTTGCAGACACATGGTGTTTTTGAAGGAACATGTCCTCCTGGAGCCACAGTTTGTCTTTCTTCTGAGCATCACCATTATTAGCAGGGTCTCCCTGGTTCCCAAGGCCTGTGACCTTGGGGCAGATTCCTCCCATCCATCCCAGAAACTCAAAGTCCGTGCTTGGTGGTTTGGAAGTTCAGGTTGCCCTACAGCTTGACAGGCTTCCATGAAAACTGCGGGCAAGTTGGCTTGGCTGTGCCTCAGGCTCAAAGCATCTGTTCTTGCTGATGAAGGACTGAGTGTGGAAGATCTAGTGGTGACCCTGCTCAGGCCCAAGCTTTCTAATTCACGTGCATAAGCATCTGGGCTGTTAGGAACCGAGAAGTTTGTAGGCAACTTTGCAAGCGAACCGCAGGGCTTGGGCATCCTTGCCCAGAAATAGTATGAAGACAGGCAAAGCTGGATTTGGAACAGGTCTAACCCACAGTGTAAACATGTCTTTGGGTCTAGGCATAATTCAAAGCAGGAACCTGAAAGCTGATGCTCTCTGGCTCACCCAGGCTCAGAGGGAACCCTTCCTGGCATCTAGAGAGGCTGGGTTTACGGGTAGGCAATCATCTGTCATAACTTTGGCCTATGATGCACATTTTTCCAGATACCACAAGTTAATGTTTTTTAATAAAAATCTTCTTTTCATCTGACGTGTTCCAGAAAGCTCTAATCAGAACAGCTCTCTTGTTGTCCAAGTTAGGGGGAAAGAAATATTTTGTCTTCTTATAAACTGCTGAAGACTGATTTAGCATTTTGAATACAAAGGGCAGAGTTGCAGCAGTGATCTCCGAAGCACTGCTTGATTTGTGTATGATCTAACTGGCCTTTCAAAGCTCAACCTAGAGATTTATTTAATGTTATTAGGTTAAATTGTAAACTTCAGCAGTCATTTTTTAGTCTGTATACAGTGAATCAATGCCAGCATTTATCAGTTGCAAACTAGTTTACCCGTCCTAACTTAGTAGGGGATACAGCCAGGTTAATGAATCAACTAATTTCCTATATGTTGCTCTTCATGTAATAATAACAAAGGTATTTATAATTGTTTTTCAAACTCCATGAAAAAATTCAGTCAGATCTCACTGTCTAGCTCTGCAGTCTGTATTCTGTTCATGAATGGGTGAGCTGCACTTAGATTTATAATTAGGTACTGCACCCTCAGTTTGTACAAGTTCTCAGTTTGTTGCTTTGAGAAAAAGTAAAAGAGATGGCTTATTTTCTTCACTTTCCACAGATTTATTTGGAGTAATAAATTCCAAATTGATATAATAGCAGATTTCAGATCTTGAAGGAATATTTCTTAAACAGCATGTTAAAGGGGTATGACAAGTATTTTAACATACTGAAAGGAAAATATTAATGTTTACTAATGTATAATTTGATCTAAGTATCGTCATAAACAATGTTTTCGTGCATGAATAGTAATTTAGTAATGAAATCATAGATGCATGCTCGATCAAACAGTAGAAAATAGTGCAGTGTTCTCAAAATTTAGATTCCAAAATCTGCATTTGAGCTTCAAAATAGGAAGTTTAGGTTTCCAGTATTGACAATTTCCATTTAAATATCTCATACTCCGTTCTATAGTAGAATTTTAATTGCGTGCAGGAGGAAATAACTACACTGATGTAGTGGTCTCAAGAGAACCAGAGTTATCAGAAGAGAATCTGTGATTTTACATGCTGATTATGTTGTGATAGGGATAATAAGGTATAATACTTTAATGGTATATATGGAGCAATTACACGTATTAGGTATTTTAGGATGTATGCGCCAGTGCTTTAGGGAAATTAGCAACTTGATGATAGGACTGAAATGTGACATCTACCAATCTGCATCTTTAAAGATTGTATATATTTACTTATTTATACTGACCCTCTTAAAAGATTAGTGTATTAATTGCTTTGGCATATCAGGTGCATATTATAACTAGGTATGTTAAAGGAGTAATTGCTGGTAGTGAATAATTATGAACATCTTATTTTAAAAAGTTAGTTCAGTGCTTTGCAAACTCTATTCTAAAATGGTACCATCTCATTAGATCTGTTCCTTTAGAGATATTTATTGAAGATGAAAATGTCACTTATAAAGTCTTGTTTTAAAAAAAAAAAAAAATCTTCCCTAATGCTTTTTGATGAAAAAGATAATTTTTTTGGTCTGTGTTGAATTCTGTTGAAGTAATTAAAATAAAATTAATTTGTAGTTTTATTTCATTACTATTATTTTTTTCGGTTTAGGCTTCTTATTTCTGTTTGTTTATTTCAGGTTTTTGGTGTGGGCTTTTGTGGGGGGAGTCAAAGTGAGGTTATATATATATTATGATACTATAAAATAAATTAATTTTGACACATCTGAGAAATGCAATAATGCATAAGGGCACCGTAATGATGATTAGCGTTCATTTTTCTTCCATCAGTGAAGGATATATAGTGCACACTCACAGCTTCACAGTTCACTTCTGTTTGTGGAGTCTCTGTGTGCAAAGTGATGATATGTGTATGGGAGTAATTTATAATGAATGGCAGTATGGTATGAGTTTTTCAGCTACAGTAGTTGATGTATTTCTCTTAACAAGAAAAGATGAGGGAATGCTATCAGTTATTACTGTAAAGCAGTAAATTTGGTACTTTGGGAAAAAAAAAAAAAAGAAAAACAGTTATGTTCTAACAATTAAGAATGCTGACCTTGATTAATTTCTCCCCAGATTCTTACTTAAAATTCACCTAGTTCTGTATTAATGTGTTCCTGATGGAAATTCAGAGCATAGTCCCTTCTGTGTGTCAAAAAGAGCTGCATAAGTGCTTTATGATTACAAGTATGGCGTTACTTCAGATTAATGAACCTTGAAGGCATCGCAGGAGCATATTACTGTGCACGGAGCCCTTTGGAAAGCTGTCTGCCTTGGAGCTGCATACGATTTCCATAAGATGCAGCCATGCCTGTGAGGACGGCTGGCTGGCGTGGCAGCCCGGGCAGGCGGGGGCTGGGGTGCTCCCTTCCCACCCCCGGCTACCGGGCTACTGTCCTGCTCACCTGGCGGCCGGTCCTCCCACACCGAGGAACAGCACCCGAGCAGCCGTCTGCGTTGCTCTAACTCCCCTACCTCTTCACTCCGTTAAATAAAGTTAGATTAACACTGAAACATTTCACAAGTTCTACACTTTACACATATGGGGACATACCCGGCTCTCATGAAGCATTGAGATACTGACTTACACAGATGCATCTTTTCACAGTTTAAAGCAAAGAATAAACAGCACTTACATCCTTGGACTCTCATGCTCTGTGTTTGCCCTCTAAACCTCCTCCTTCCACCATATAGCAATAAATCCTTCCAGGGCTCCTACAAGTCTGTAACTGCTAGCTTGGATTTACTCAGATCTAGAAATTGATAGGGAGAAACTAACTGCCAGGTATTTTTTGTGAAAATTGCTTTTTGTGGATTGTTTCCAGCATAATTTATTATGTGAATGTGCCTGCTCTCCTTGTTTGTAGCCCCCAGTCGTCAGACTATCAGTATTTATCAACGCTACCTCTCCCTCGTATTCCTTTGCAAGCTCAAGGCTGTGTGGACGGCAGCTTTTGCTACTTGAAATGTGACTGGGGTGTCTGACACCCAGCAGGATGCAGAGCCCTTCTGTTCCCCAAAGAAATGTAAAGGACCTCTAAGGTGTGTGTTGCAATGCAGACTCTCGTGGCACTAAAGCAGATGGTGGTGATACCTTCTGTACTGACACCGGGCGCTAAAGGGATTGCTACAAGAAGAGGTGGTCCAGGGAGACTGTAGGGAGAGCTCAGGCCTAAGAAAGGGAACAACAAAACCCCAGCACAGCAACCGTGAAGCCTCATCACAGAGCACAACTTCTCCAACGTCAGTCCCTCTTTGGCCTTTGCCTTCAATTCTTACAGGTGGAGCTTAGGCTGCCTCCCTGCTGCTGGAAGCAAATGCACCATATAAATCACTTCTAGGCCTCAAGGAGACCTTTTCTTCATGACAGGAACATATTCTTCTTTTCATCAGCCTGAGATTTTTCTCCTTTGTAGGTCTCACTAACACCGCAGGAGACTAAGTGACTTTCCTCCCAGGTCCTTCAGTGACCGTGCACACAGCTATGTCCCCAGCGTACCACGCAGTGCCCTGTAGGAATGCCTTTGAAGCAATACAGCCATATGTTCTGTGTCTTTAATCTGAAGGAGAAAGGGAAACTATTTCCCCTCAGACCTTGATACTTTAATGTGCCACAGGCTTAGGCTGGTAACTTTTAGCACAGTAGCACTCTGAAGCATGATTTGGGATCGTGGGCATTATGATAATACACATTATTGAATAATAACATTCAGCAGACTTATTGTGCGCAGGCTATTGCACATCTCAAAGAACCATGACCACCGTAGGGTAAAATGCTCCTCTTTCTGAAAGCATTTTAGCACATCTGGTCCTAGAGTCAAGCAATCTAACAAGTGAACCGCTTGGATGCAAGCCAGCCCTTAAGTGCCGGCTTTGAGCAAGCTCCAGAGCGAGCTGGGAGGGCAGGTTGGCCACTATTAGTAGTGTGGAAGTCCATCATTTATTCTCTCACACCTTGTGGAAATGTTGTGGAGCCAGCTTTGGGCAGGCGTGACAGTTCTGATGTTGCCTAGATTTAAACTTAACTAAGTCGGATGGAGGTCCAGTCAGTGATGGGAGTTGGGGGAGCTGCAGCGGCATAGCCAGGCAGACCAGGGAAGTGGAGAAGGGGGACTGTGAAAACACGATCACCAGAGAGAAAAGCTCAACTTCTCTGCACAGAAAAAATCAGATCAAGATTGTTTTGTGTCTGAAGCCATGCTCCAAGCTCTGAACATTTACAGGGTAAGGCTTTGCTGGCATTATGCACTAATCAGTTGTCTGGTGCGCATATTTTACATGTGTATTTGTGTAGAATTAAGTGACACAAGGTCCATTTTTGTGGTTGCTACTACTTTGTAATTCCTGATCAGTGCGCCTCAGTCTCCTCATCTGCAGATAAGAATGATGGTGGTGGTAAGGATGGTACCTACAGATACAAGGATGATAATTCTGTCATAAAGTATTCAAGAGGGAAAAGAGACAGCCAAGTCTGGTGATTGTAGTAGCTGTTATTGTGTACAGTTGTAGTCGGCTTTCTAACAATGCTTCAGTTTGGTCTCTTTAATATCTTAGTCGTCAGGAACATCCTGACACAAATGCTCTCTTTGCTGACACAATTAGAAAATGCGTGTATTCAAACAACTTCTTTAAAAAAAAAAAAATAAAAAGGACAAAAAACTGTTGCAAATAGTCATCCAAGAAAACTGTCCAATTTTCCATTGTATTTGCTAATTTGTTTTCTACTCTTTTTTATTTTGGATGATTTTTGTAAGTTGTAATTGTTCCAGTTTGAGTTATTCATACATTTCAAGTAAAGTCTGTTTTTTAAAAGCACAGGGAAAAAGAAAGAAAACAACACTTAGAGCAGAAGGCTGTCGGTCATCACTAATCATTGCAGTGTTTCAGGTGTCTGTACTTGTGAGCTACTAATCAGTATAATCTACTGTTTGGTACTGGGGCTTCTTTTTGGATACCTAGACTTTGCTGTAGGACAAATGAGCTAAAGAGTATACAGGCATGCTTTGGGAAGAAATACATTGACACGCAAATCGCCCAGTATATTAAAGAGCATTTCATAGAATCATAGAATGGTTAGAGTTGGAAGGGACCTTAAAGATCATTGTCTTTGTCCAGATTATATAAACAAACACTCTCAGTCTCTGCAGGTGACTGGTGTCAGCCATAAAGGGCAGGTACTGCTTTAAGGATTATACTGAATGCCATCCGAGCAAATGGACTGGCATGGAAAAAGGTATTAAGTACCTCACAGAACTGGCTGTATGAGAGGTGATTTATGGTGACTGGTGAGTGAACGTAGACCCTGATGAAATGCCATGCAAATGATCTCTGCTGAGAAAGTTTGTGCAGAGTGCACCATCAATGTATTCCCACACGTTGTCAACAATGGTCTGGGGAGGATCTGATGCCGACACACCAACTGTAAATTAAGTGGCTAGCAAAGTACGACAGTATGAAGACAGTCCATACTATATGTGACATCATCTAGTTCCAACCCCCCTGACATGGGGGACACTTCCCACTAGACCAGGTTGCTCAGAGCCCCATCCAGCCTGGCCTTGAACTGTTCCAGGGATGGGGCATCCACAACTTCTTTCGGCAACCTGTTCCAGTGTCACACCACCCTCATCACAAAGAATTTCTACCTTGTATCTGATCTAAATCTACCCTCCTTCAGTTGAAAACTGCTAACCTCTTACTTGTCCTATTGCTACAGGCCTTGGTAAAAAGTCTGTTCCTCTCTTAGTTATAAGCCCCCTTTATATATTGAAAAGTCCACAATAAGGTTTCGCCAGAGCCTTCTCTTCTGCAGGCTGAACAACCCCAGCTGTCTCAGTATGTCTTCATAGGAGAGGTGCTCCAGCCCTCTGATCATCTTCATGGCCCTCCTCTGGACTCGCTCCAACAGGTCCATGTCCTTCTTATGCTGGGGGCTCCAAAGCTGGATGTAGTACTCCAGGTGGGGTCTCGTGGGAACAAAGCAGAGGGGGAGAATCACCTCCTTCAACCTGCTGGCCATGCTTTTTATGCAGCCTGGGATACGGTTGGCTTTCTGGGCTGCAAGTGCACATTGCTGGCTCATGTCCAATTTTTTATCCACCAATATCCCCAAGTCCTTCTCCTCAGGGCTGCTCTCAATTAATTCACCACCCAGCCTGTACTGATACAGGTGATTGTCCCAACCCACATGCAGGATCTTGCACTTGGCTTTATTGGACTTCATGAGGTTCACATTGGCCCACTCCTCAAGCCTGTCAGGGTCCCTCTGGATGGCATCCTATTTGTCAGTGGCATACATGCTAATGAAAAAAGTTTTGTGATAGACAGCAAGCTAACTTTTAGTGGTGTTAAACCCATCTCCAGGATGGTACCCTAAACTAATTTCTGTCGAATAACAAAACATGTTTTGTCTACGTATTCTCCCAAATTGCAAATTCAAAGGTGGTTCTTCCAGTGACAGAATTACAGTTCTTGTCCCCTTTCCAGGAAATAAAACACCAAATGCTGACATACTTTTCATGGTAACAATTGTACCTACTCATTACAGCTGGGTTCTGCAGAGCCTGAAATACCAGATTTAAGGATCAGCCACTACAGGAGATAGAGTATTGAAGGGCAGCAGTAAGGTACCTGAAAGTCATTGTAATATCTGCATCAAAGTAGTATATAGACAAGGTCTGTTACTGGAATCACAGATCTACCCCACAATGGCAGCTTTAGTTGCAACAGAAACCTTAGCATTGTGCTGCAATGAGAGGCTCTGAAGAGTAACATAAAAATTGCTGTATAATGAATGACATGAGACAACACTTTGAAAAGTCTCCTCTAACCAATAATGAAATAGTATAGTTGTTCTAAAAACCTAAGGCTTGATGGAAATTAAGAGATGCAAAACTCACTGTAAGAGATTTAACAGACTGAGAAGTTTGCAGTTTATTTTCCTGCTTGTACTGTCAATCCATGAGCAGGTTTCAAAGCACTGGCTTACATTCTATACATATAAACACCTGCCCTTAATCAATATTTACTTTTGAGGGGTTGCAAAGTTCCTGGTATGTACCACAGAGCTCTTCTGCCAATGAAAATTGTGCCCTAAGCACGGATATGATACACTGCTCAATGGTCCAGCACACTAGATCCAAAACTGGGTAATGATGTGATTCAGCCTGAAGGCCTCTTAGTACCAGAATTGTCATTTCAGATTTGAATAGGCTCTTTTTACTATTTAAATTATCCCAGAAGTCTGAAATAATAGAACAGTGATGCCAAATGAATAAGAAGTTGATACTAATGGTAAAAGCAGTTAATGTTGCTGTTAATTAATGTATTGCTTTGCATTTATTCTTGCGTAGAAAGGCTTCTCTTTGGCTTTTAATTTTTCATGGAACTGATGTGAACAAAATGTTTTTTACACTTTCTTCAAACGTTATGAATACCACTGAACAAAAGCCTATCTACCGCTTCAAATGTCAATACTGTAGTTATGACTCATTCATAACACATTCATAAGTTTCCTAAGTAATCCATTATTAGTTTATAATCTAAAAATCTTAAAGTTCCACAAATTCAAATAACATTCCTGAGTGGTAGATTTTGTGTTTTGGTCTTTGCTTAATCTGACAGATGTGTAAAATCTCATACAGCCAGTCAAGTCCCTTGTGCAGCTGCAAGTGCTGAAGAGTGCAAGTTATTCCAGCTAAAATCAACATTAATTTACACTCCAATATCTTTCCCAGCCCACGTCTTCTGTTCATGTAAAGCAGTTATTTTGTACTGATTCCATCACTTAGAGGCAAACCATTATTTTTCCTCACTGGACTCTTCCAGTGCAAAACCCAGAAGATAAACTGAAGAAAACGTAATAATCACCTTTAAAAAAAATTATCTTCTAGTTAATTTGGGTGCCATCTTAAACCGTAAACCTCAGATTTGCATTATCCAGGTTGATGTTTTAAGTGGATTAGTCCCTGAAAATGATGTACCTTTTATTTTAGGAAAGCTAGGCGAAACTAAGCGTCATCCTTACCTGTCAGGATGAGATTTTTGCAGGATGAGAGCACATTAGCCAATCTTCACATGAGTACAAAGATTTGAAACCGCAGCGTAAGCATCTTAGCAGTATGTGTGGTAGGTAGTTTCTGTCAACCTCTTCAGACTAGCTTTAATTTTATCATGAATTTACAATTTTATCAGTGCAGTTGTATGGTACCTTGAGAGCCATCATGCAGTTTGTGGGGGTGTGGTTACGTGTGACTGCTATAATTGTAGTTTAAATTTTAAGAAAATATGCACGCACATGTATTTTGAACAGATCTGTTTGTGCTGGGGGTTTTGTAGCAATCATTTTAAAATGTGGCTACAGGGAGAAAAATTAAGAAGTGCCTTTCATTCATTTTTTTTTAAAAGCACGAAAGGAGTGCTTGAAGTTGGTTCCCAAAATGTTTGAGTTTCACGGTCTCAGGAGATTTCTACTGTTTCACTGTGGTTACAATAAGGCCTCTATCTGAATTTCATCCTGTTCAATGGTCTAATGAAACTTTAAAGAAAGGGGGAGGGGATTATTCCCTTTACTCATTGCAGTATCGCTTTTATTTTTGTGTTTTAAAGTAAAATTTGACTGCTGCTAACTGCATTTTTAACATTTGTCTTTAGATATTGTCAAGGAGGTGGGTGATTCTGTAGTGGACTAAAGCAATCTCAGTGTGGGCTGTTAAATCATGAGGATTTAATGAGGATTTCAATAAATGTAAATGAAAAGTTTAACAAAAGAAACAATGAGGTATTGAAGGAATGGAGTATTCATTTTATTATTTTTTTTCTAAGATCCAGTCCAGTCGGAACAGGGCAGTCCAGGCACTTTCTGAGCATTCCCTGCAGTACTGTGCAGTCGGGAGACAATATTTCTTACATGTTCATTGAGAGCAGAGCACAGACTGCTGACACGAGTACTGAGCTCAGCTGAAATATCATTGCCACAAGAAAGATCAGCTATATCTAAGCAAATGATCCTTTCTGAACTGTAGAAAATCACTTCAGTCAGTTGAAAGATCTCCTCTTTTTCTTCCGCATATTTGTACAACTTGCATTGCGAATGTAAAATATGGATACACAGGGGAACAACGCCTTCCAACGCCGCCAACATTGGTAGGCAAAGGGCAGAGCCCATTGTAGCAGCAGTTATGACTCAAATAAGAGGTTTTCTAAGAATTTTCTCTGACTGAAAAGTTTAAAAACACAAGCCAGATATTTCGATTAATTTATTGGAACAAAATGTGTATATTTTTCTTAAAGGTCTGTTTACAAGTCCAAAACTCCCATTATGACCTTGATCAAATGAATAAAGCATAAATCAAGCCATAATTCCTACAAATAAGGGTTGGTAAACAGAACAAAAAAGACAGTGAAAACATACACCGACTTCTTTGGTTCCGTCACTTTAATAAACTCAGACAGAAATTTGAATACAAGCAACCTCTGACTCACAAACTGTCAAGAGGACTGACTAACAAAACGAATGTCTTTTTCCTGAATCTAATCTCCACTAGTTTGGTGTTTAACAAAGCAAATATAATGACTAACAGAAGTATCTTTCATGAAAAATCATAAAGCAAACAGGTTTTTTTTCTAACTGTTCCATCATATTGTAAATTCATACATTTTTCCTTACCATTGGAAGGTAGGAAAAAAAAGAGGAAAAAAGTTTCTTTTGACTGTAAATTTTTAGTTTATAATCAAAGCCACACTTAAGAATCTATGCTAATATACTATTTCATGTATTGGGAAAGACTCTGTAATTTTAAATATAGCATTGTATATTAAGTATATAATACTACGTGACTGATTTCAGTTCAGTCTTTTTTTTTTCTTTTCTTTTCTTTTCTTTTCTTTTCTTTTCTTTTCTTTTCTTTTCTTTTCTTTTCTTTTCTTTTCTTTTCTTTTCTTTTCTTTTCTTCTTAGTTAAAAGAAGTACTGTGAAAAAATAATTTAAAAACTTGCAAACAACAAAAATGCTTTTACTAAAGCATTAAATCAGCAATGTGGTAATACAGCTTTTATGTATAAACTTCATATGGTCCTGCAAAGGGTTAAGCTATGTGATTTCAGGATAAAAGGTTTCCTGAGTTGACTATTATTCCTATGGTCTGCCAACAACTTTGCAATAAATGGAATGATTTTTATGGGAATGTGGTTATTCACAGCAAGACTACAGTTGGTGTCAGTATGAAAAATTCTTCTTTAGTAGATTCTCTCAGCAGGGATAACAGATCTGAAAGAAAGGCAAAAAGTAGTTACAGAGAACTCTGGCTGGTGTTGGTGACAAATTATGTTTACAAAATGATGGGGTAACCCATGAAAAAGAAGAAATCAGAACAACAGTAAATCAGAGTCTTGCTCCTCCAAGTACTGCTGTTCCAAAACAAGTTACTTGTGATAGCGTGTATCATTTAATAGCTCCCATTTCTCTTGTCCGTAAAGCAAATGAGACTTCTAGGCTTTCAGATGCAGGAGTGTGAAGTAATGCTTCAGAAATCAGTAAAATTACTGCAAAGTTATTCCATTGTCCTTGAGATAACATAAAATATTGGTAGGTATGAATTAAAATAATTTAGGAGAAAGGAGAAAAAAATTAACCTTTGATTAGATTATAATATTATTTTATAATTATTTGTTGTAATTATAACAGTTCTAATTTTTATTATTTCTTAGTATCACTTGTCTATTTTTTACTTCTTTCTGTTTTTTAAAATAATACTATTAGAAGGAAAGTATGATGGAGAATGTACTTAATTATTAATGAACTTAGTTGGTATTAACAGTTACTGCATTTAGGTTTGGTTTGTGATAAGCTTTCAGAATGCTTAAAAGTTTAAACCATTGATTAAGTCTGTAGCACCGCTGTTAGAGTTGGTATTATCTTCCATTCGAGATGAGGAGTAAAGTTAAATACAATTTAATGATTCTTCCCAAACCATACAGCAACTTTACGGGTTTTAGTTGTTCGATCATTCACAAAGAAAGTTGTTGGAAGATGGAGGGGTTTGTTAGTATTTTGGTTGGGTTTTTTTTTTTAAAGCAGTAGGTGCAGCTGTTTAAGAGGTAAACACGGCAGCTCTGAGTGCTTCCTGCTCTTTGTTTCCCTCATGCACAATTACCCCAGTTCTATTTAAAACATTTCATTTGTGAACTTGTCTCAGAGCATTTCAAGACTTTGGTGTAGCATTATGGCATGAGTTTCATTAGTTGTGTGGGGATCACCACTGATGTACTACTAGCAAGGAAGAAAACCAGTCTGGCTGTGTCAATGTCAGGAAAAAATAAAATATTTATCCAGTACAGAGCAACAGTGTTGCTGATAGGTGGAGGTTAACCTCTCTTGAGGTAAAGGGGTGGGTTTACTGACCCAAAAGTAAACATTGACTAAGATGATGCCAAAGAAAATACATTTCTGAAGAAAGTAGCATTTTGCTTTCTCTCAAATCAGAAAAATAGCATGTGCATTCTTCAATATTCTGAGAAATACTTCTTCACTAGAAATATTTAAAAACCATTCTGTGAAAGGAATATTTTTTGTTTGGAAATAATTTTCAAGAGTGTGATGGTTAAAGATGCAGCTGAAAGCAGAATCAGCTCTTGGTGATTGTTGAATGTAATCATTCATGTTGGTGATGTGAATTTTTATTGCTGGCAATACAAAAATTGAGACCGTAACAGTCCAGCTTTTCATAAAGGGATGGCTTTTGCCAGAAGACCTTAATTTAGTGGTGAACAATGGACAGAAGTTCATGTTCAGACCACTAGGTCTGGTTCGTCTGCTATGAGAAATAGGTGATTTCCGTGAGGCACCAATCTGATTTTGACAGTTAGTCTGATTTGACTGTGATTGGAGGATGGATCCTGGAAAGTCTTAGCGAACCTTTGGCCTTTTGCTTCCTAATTGGTTAGCTGGATGTTGAATAAGAAACAACTGTAGTCGCTTATTACAAAAACAGATACACAGGACTGTAGAACATACTGAAAATAGATTTCTGGGCCATCAAACTGAAGAAAATAAGCAATTACAGGAAAGGCTGTTGAATAAGCCTTATTCCTGATGAGATACAAGGGATGGTTGCAGGGAGAGGAAAACTTCAGACAGAGCTGGCTGAATTATCTTCCTCCCACCCCCAAATACCGTAAGGATGGCAGCTGAACTAATCCCTGGTCACTCGGAGTAGAGTCATCCAGGGCCCTACAGAGGAATATCTATTAAAAATGCCTTTTTTCATTTGGCTGATATAAGAGTACAGGCCCTACAGAGGAATATCTATTAAAAAATGCCTTTTTTCATTTGGCTGAAATAAGAGTGCACCTCCTCCTGATGTTTGCAATGTCTGTAATGGGAACCTCCCCACCAGACTGTGGCTAGGTATCCTATGAGGATATCCTCTATGAGGAACCCGTGATTCAACTCCTAATAGTTCACCTTTAGCAAACAGAGAGTTCTGGGAAAGCCAAATGTGATTATTCCAAAAGCTTCAGTAGAGGCGTTTTGTTTTTTTTTTTATACAGCAATGCATTTATTTGTAGGTGTAAACCTAATTTTTAAGGTACTTTAAGTCCTGTGAAGAGTAGGAGAGTTCACTTTCGAATGTACCTGTGAATGAGCAATTGTGGACTCCCTTCCAGCAGGGACCGCAGCAGCTCTTAGCACATTCAGACTGAGACACAAAGCCCATCTATTTGCATTTAGTTTTCCACAGTAGCAATCCAGGAACAGCTCAGTTTTGCTGCAGGAAGGAAGGAAAGAAAGGAAAGGAAATACAAATCATGGTAAGGCATTTTCCTTGATATTATGTATATGAGGGTATGATTGTAAATAGTTTCTCGTCTATGTGATACTATAACGATGGGTGACTTGCAGAAAGCTCATGAAGTTCTGCCTCGTGAATGTGAGACTAAATTACACCGCACATGTAGCTGTAGGTAAATGAACAGAAATGCAAAACAAAGTCTTTATTCATAGGCAGAACTGCGGCTTTGCTGGTGTGTGCAAAACCCAGCTAAAAGCTTCAGCACATCCAAAATGCATGATGCCTGGCTGTTGTGGAATGTACTGCTGGGGTTCGTGAGTGTTAGAGCTATGAAGAATAACAAATACCTCCTTAGCTTACTTGAGAAGATCATTCCTATAGGCTTACGCAAGTTATTAACCACTTAACTTCTTTCATGTGACCAGCGATGGGCACCTTCATACGAGGTGGCACTGCAAATAGACCCTATATGATTTCCTTTCTCAAGGGAGTCAGATGGAGTGGCGTTTGCACGCATACAGCTCTGCTGAAATACACAGGAGCCTACCAAGCTCGTAGCATCACTTTATCACTTTATTTACCTTCCTGTTGCTTCTCCCTTTCTCTAAATGTAAGGCTGTAAGGTGGAAGAAAACCCCTTGCCTATCGAGCTGGTGCTCCTAGAGCTCTGGTGAAGCAATAGTTGTCCTCTGCTCCAGCTGGGCAAGGCAGCGATGCCTCAGCTCATTCCCTCCTTCTGCCACTGAGCAGTGGCGTAGGGGTCAACATCTGCCCCACAGCATTGAGGGGTGCAAAGAAGAGGAAGGAGAAAAATGCAAAGTGTTGAGCAAAGGTCTTCAGGCTGCCCGTAGGAGCAAAAGTTTTAGCTGTCTGTACTGGCAAGGTTAGCAGAGAGAATTTTAATCGCAGTCTTTGCCCCATTAGCAGATAATTACAAGGATGGGAGACTCGCTAGCGCAAAGCATTGTAGTGTTCGTTTAAACACATGGATGTAGGAGATGATCAACAGCACCAAGGCACAGCAAGTTTAAATGAACTCGTTGCACGGGACTGAAAGAGAAACCTTACATCTTTTTGTGAAAATTTCCATGTGAACCACAAGAGCACTCTCATTTCCTGAGATACGAGACATTTTTTTCAGGCTTTTATGGGAAAATCACTCTTTTCATAAGTTTAATTTTGAAATTGTTTAAAATTTAAATATATTTGAACAACCTTTAGTATATAGTTTCAATAAAATGTATATGTTCCTAAAAGTATACTTTCAAGTTAATACGTTTGGGAATAATTCATGACATGCTGACCAGGTTCATGGCTTTTGTTACTTCTTTAAATACATTCATATTTTATTTTCACTGGCTTTCATTAGTCATAGAATTTTTTTCTTTTTACAGAAGTATATATCCGCAGATAACATGAATCATGTCGTAAAGAAGGTATTTACAATGTGAAGTGCTGAACTTTTAAAATAAAGTGAATTTGACATTTTGAACTTAACACTGTCCTTTCCAGGAGTGACACAGGCTCTTTAAACAGCTAAATTTGAGTCATATTTAGCCTTTTCTGTCTATGGGTAGAATTCTTTGGCACCCTTTGCTTCCCTTCTCTTTTCCTGCAACATATACAGAAATAGAAATAGTTGATTGTTAGAGAGGCACTCCAAAACACTTCTCTGAGTAAGATCATACATTACAGAAATAGAGTAGTTTTATGTTTTATCTTGTCTGAACAACTGGAATGTAATGAGCATATTCAGAACAAAAGGGAGTATCTCTGAACTGGAACCCAAACAACAAATCTACACCATAAAGCAAGCGAGAAAGCTCTGGGGTTCGGAGGACTGCACTTATTGTGATGGTCCTGAGCTATGCTGACCCTGTGCTAGAGGTTTGATTTTACATTTTGGTCTTCCTTTTCAATAGATTGATTTCCATGTATCGAATAATATATACCGACACACTATCAGTTCTTTTATCTTCCATATCCGATTCATGACACTTATGAGGTAAAAAGAAGTAGCAAAATAGAGTTTTCTTTTGCTGTGGGAATGCATCTGTCATGTTACAGTTGCTATATAGATACTTCACTGGGTCATGTTTTGTTTTAAATTGGATTCTTGCAGTTACAAGGTGCAGCTGAAATGAAAATGTAAACCTTGATTTTAGTGTGGCTACTTCAGTAAACACAAGTTGCAGAATAAGATCTGTATTTATTTTGGAACAAACACTGTTTACTTTAGGAGTATCGTATTTAATCCAAATGCACTTGTTCGTGTGAGCAAGCAAAATAGGATTTTAATCAGTTTTTCTATTAGAAAAGAATGACATCCATTGTGTGTTCTAAAAGGGTTATGCGTTCAGTGCGGGAGAGCACTCCTAAGTCAATTGCTATGAAAAGGAGTTTGTTCAATAATTTTAGATCTTAGTCCTCAGTGCTTATAATAGCTAATAGTTTATATAGCTAACAGCCTTAAATTTGGGTTTGTTTTTTTTTTATTTTGTTTTGATGTGCTATTTTAACAGTAAAAAGTGAGGTTTGGGGTTTTGTTGTGACTTTTTTTTTTATACTGTAAGCTTCTCTTTATAGTCTTAAGTTTAAAATGGGCGTGTTTTGAAAGCCTTCACAGCCTGATTTAATTCCTTGACTGTTCATCCACAAATTGTCAGACAGAATGAAGTGGATTTCAAGAACTCTCTTTGTTCTTCATATCCTGTGCCTGACCCACAGGTAATCTGCACCTTTTTTCTTCAGCGCCGAATAATTGTGGTGGGAAAGAAGAGAAAATGTTAGGGTCACAAAGTGCAGGCTAGACAGAGATGACAGGTCCTGCCAATTGAGTGCCAGTATTGAGAACCTGCGAACCGTAGTCTCTGCTTTTTCACATGGATTTGCGCTGTATGTTAACAGGCACTCCGCGATGATGGGTTAGGAAGTTCAGCACTTCAGCCTTTATTGCCTCGGCTTGAAAGGGAGTGCAGAGGTTTTTTGTATATTTGGCAAGTACAGTAGAGGAGCATTTGGCACAGACCATACGCATCCATATGGGATATAGGTGTGTCGTTCTATGTAATGTCAAGTTTCTAACTTGTTTGCATATTAGAGAGTTTGCTGTCCTTCTAGTCAAGTGAAAAACAGAGATTTACTCGTCAGGTTTAGTAACTACTGTTAAATAATGTTGGGATCCTACATGTTCTTTTTCTAAAATTAGAATAGAGTCTAGTTGGAGCAATCTGCTTTTTATTTTGCAGGAAGATAATCACAGCTATGAGTAAAAAGGTGTAGAAACCAACTGATTTATAAAGAAAAATGGTCATTCGCAAACTAACTTTGGAATATGCTTGGAAAAACATTCCTTGACAATCTGTAAGCCTGTGTTTACCAAAGAGGCACGTTGTGATGGCTTATAGAAGTGATGAGTATTTGTGGAGGCGATAATAATCTGAAAGGATATATATCTTAAAGGGTATATATATCTTATTTCTGGAAAAGACATAAACGGATACTGCTGTCGTAAAAAGCTGCATAAAAAGCACAGCAGTGTACACTAGAGGATTTTTTTTTTTTTTTAATTAAGGTTTTTTCAGATACATCACATTTATAAAGGATTGCAGCTTTAACTTGTTTTGCCAGATCTGTTCTCACATGTACATGACCAAATTTCTCTACTGTTCAGTAGGGAAAATGAAGCAGTGGATATAATTGCGTAATGACAGATATGAGAGGAACAGAGAATCCCAGCAATCATTTCCTGCGAGTTGGCCAGCTTCCAGGCTGTCTCAATGGGCACGCTGATGTAAAGGCAAAATGAAAATAGCTTGTTCTGAAGGGTGGTTGTTGGGGGGTTTTCCCCACCCCTCTCTCATTTGACTTTGCAGACTAAGGTATTGAAACAATTAGTTGACAGCATGGTGTTAGTTTTCTCACGGTAAATTAAGAAGATTAACCAAATGTGGAAATGTATTTTCGCTATAATCAGCAGATTTGGGAGTGTAATACTTTGGCATCCTCTGAGGCTATGTTCATAATATTTTTCACGTTATTCCTTTTCATAATGTGCAAACTTGTCCAGAGTTATCTTACACTCGGTGTTTATTCAAAGACAGCAGAACTATTAGATTTATTTTTGTTAGTTTTGTAACACAGAAATGTAGATGATCAGCATGCTAGCCGTTACGTCACTCCACTTGGCATGTAGTATTGGCACAGATAAGAGGAACTCTTGTAACAGCCTTTAATCTTTTTTTTTTATTATTATTATTACTAATTTTCCTACAGTAAATTGAGTAGTGAGGCATATTTTACATAATTATGGCAGAAGTGCACAACTTGACGGGTGGTAGCAAAGGAGCAAAGTAATATAAATATTTGCAGAACATTTCTGCCATAACTTAATGCTCTGCAGATGAATCTTTATAAAGAACCTAAGTTAGCTTTAAGGAAAGGTTCCAGAAGACTATGTAGGTCCAGGCATTTTAAGAGCTGTGAATGATGACTGTGGAGCATCTCTGGGAGTTTTTGGCTCATCATACAAAAACAGAACAGAGAAGGCAGAAAAGTTAGCAGGAAGGAGTTAGCAAATGCTTTGGGAATGGAGGAGGGAGAAGACACCAGCTTTCCATGTACAAGTCTTAGACTAGACTCATCTAATCATTCATTTTCGATTGCTGTTTTTCTTTGGCTTACTGCATTTCACTGGAGACATATTTTCACTTAGCAAATGATTGCAGCAGTTTTACGGAGCTCCTGCAAGCACGTATCTGATGCTGCTTCAAGCCCTAAAGCAGAGCTGATGGAAGGGAACATAGAAACAAATCTCAGTCACTCCGTGCAACATCTGTTGGTTTAATTGAGCTGCTGCAGGAGATTTGTTTCAAGCTAAGCTACCAGTTGTGCATTGAAAGGTCTGAGGGACACGAGCACATGGATCCATGCAAGCCAGCTGCGTGAGAGAACAGCAAAGGACAGCATGGACAGTAACTTCTTAAACTACTATAGGTAGATTTGCTGAGGTGCATGCTGACACTTATTTTTCCTTAGACTAATTGGTAATCCCACAGACAACCCCCAGTATTACCATTAACATCGTAGCTTTGAGCATGTTACTAATGCTGTAGATCAACTATCTAGCATCCTCCCTCATCCAGACTTGCACTTTAAAGGTGTATAGGAAATGCCTTCTTTCTCTCCCCTGACAACGGCTTTTGCCAGGGTCTCCTTCCTACAGGCTTTTAAATCCTCCTGCATTTCACAGCTTGCTTGTGCGTCTTTCCTGCTGCCGTTCCTGAACCGAAGAGACTTGCACTCTCCCTCTGCAGAAGATGATTTTTCTCTCCGCCTCAAATTCTTGCTTAAAATTTAATTCTCCGTGAAGCCCTTTGAACAAACCTCCCTAGGCCCTCCCCAGACGGCACTTGTTTGATGTAGCTCTGAGGGTGCTGCCTTGGGCAGCTGCCAGGCTGCTGCCAGGAAGACCAGTCCCACTCCCATCTCCCAGCCCTGCTCTCCTGCTGTTTC
>NW_009646402.1:342642-366469 GCF_000708025.1 Charadrius vociferus | reverse complement strand
AGTATGCTGATAGCATGGAAAAACAACCAAGAAAAAGGAACTGCTCCGGGTTTCTGACCAACTTGCCCTGTGATTGCTGGCCATGGCTGCAAGGGACCTGCAGCAGAGATCTGAATCAGAGCAGCGTCGCTTCCCTAGACTAAATCACCCTTTGCGAATACCTGTCCTACCCCCTGTCTGCCCCTCGCACACAGAACATGCCTGCGGCACCATGAATAAGATCTTTTAAAGGTTCTGTATGTTTTAGTAGCCTAAATGTAATTTTCAAATATGAATTAAGCAATTTGGCTAGGATTTCATTAAAATCAGTGCAGTTTAGAAGACTTATGTGAGAATAGGGTTTAGATGCCTAAGATGCTTTGCCCTTCTGAAAGCATTATCCCGGAACTATACCAAGTGCATTTTGCTTTCCAGGGATTGATCCCAAAGTGCAGAGCTGCATCTCAGCCTGTCTGACTGAAATCCAAACCTTCAATGCAAACATGTCATCGCTTGTAGTCCCTCATGAAGATTTCAAACTGGATACACTGAAGTTGCAAGGTCAACACCTTTAGGAGCAAAACACAGCTTGCTGCATAATCTTTATACATAAACCACAGGATATTTTGCTCCTTACTTGCCAATTCAGCCTATTTTAAAAGAGAATCCAACAATTTTAATATTCTGCTTTGTAGCTGACAGCTAAACTGATTATATCGTAATAAAATACATCTGCATAAATAACATGAATTTATAGTGTTTCTACAGGGACTTTCAGTATTAATTTCAGATAACACTTTGCCAGAGAAATTAAGGGGAGAATACTAGTACTGTATTTCCTACATAATTTTACAAAAGTGTCAAATATATCTGTAAAAGTTTGAAATGCTTAACCTGCCAACAAAACAGGGGTTTTGTTTGGGGTTTTGTTTGGGTTTTTTTTTTTTTTTTTCTGAATGGCTCTTTAGCTGTAAGTTGGCTTCCATCACAGAAACTTTTTTGGGAAATACTTGAGGATTATACGAGTCTTTGTATTTTTATTAAAATATATCTTTGCAAAGATATATTAGTTGGAAATACACACTTTATTTGTTGGTCAGCGTCAAACTTCATTTTAGCATATCCCTGATTATGGTGCATATTGAGTAAACTGCTATTTTAAAAGGTTGAATGTGTGGGTTCTTGCTTATAACTAATCAGGGGACTGAACAACGTCTCAGGTAGTCTTTGATTGCTCCGCACAAAGCAAGAAGGTGAAAACAGGTACAAGGTGTTCTGAAGGAAGGTTGGACCAATCAATGGTGGGCAGGTAATTGGCGTCTTTGAAGAGGTATTCCTAAATACCTTTACTGCTAAAAGAGCAATTGCTAAATGAGTGTTTTTCCTTCCCGTGTTCGGGGGTTGAAAAATGCACCAATCATTCATTAGCCCGAAGTCCGAGTCAGCCAGACAGCATGAAAAAATACCTGGCACTCAAAGCTCACATTTAGCCTCAAAGCTGTGTCCTGCCACTCAACAGGAACAAAACAGTCGTGCACTGTTTGTGACCTTCCTTTAGTTGTACTGTAGTGTCAATCACAGTGGTCTTTAATCCTTTCCAAATTATAACATGTATCTCTTGTGCTTTAATTTTGCTTCATTCCCTTCCTGACTTTACTTTTTTCTTCTTTTATTCCTGACAAAAGAGGACACTATCTCTCTCTATGATATTCAGTATCTTACCTGAAATTTGTGATGTTTGTGACCTTTTCTTCACTCCGTGTACTTTCTTGACACTGTTTCTATACCTTTACCCCACCAATTTTGAGTCTCTGATTTCTTTTCTGGGTTTTTCTCTCCAAAATCCCTCTTTCTTTTGATAACGTGATTTCTATTTGAAATGTATCATTTCAGTTCTCACTTTTTACCTATCAAGCAGATAGTTAGACAAAAGGGGAGAATGTCTGTGATGTCCCAGGGCTTGTGATGTTCCCAAGACCTTGCAGCATAAATTAAAATGCCAGGTCCTCTCTAACTAAGTTGTAGTGGTGTCATCTGTCCTGCCTCTATCTTTTGTCTGAGAGAGCTGAATTTGGAAGTCTGTTGCGTTATTCCTTCTTTCAAGCAGTCCTGGGAGAAGCTGATCTTCTACTGCTTCTTTTAGTTTTTTAGTTACTAAAAAAAATTGTTTCTTTTCCCAGATTTCTATTTTGAATCCTCTTGTCTGGCAACTTGTTCACGTTGACATTCATAGTTTCCAAGCTGGAGGAGGAGGCTATTGACTTGATAATTTTCACTGCTACATTGGCAACTCAAGCTTGAGTTTTCTATCCATGGAGACTCAGAAGTCACTGACTAGTTGAAGAGTAGCTACAATGGGAAACTTGCGGATTCAGGACGGTTTCCCTTCATTAGCTTATACTCAGTTCATATTTGAATTGTTAACTTTGGAGGCATTTGGATGGACAGTTCCTTTCAGTTTTAAACAAAAAAAAAAAACACCTTAATTTCTGTGAATATGATAATTTGCTGAAGAAGCTTCCAGCTTTTTTTTAGCCAAGTTGATTTTCAAAGTCTGGTAACATATGTTCACACTTGTAGTTTCAGCTGTGTCTGCACATCTAATACATTTGTCTGCCTGAGGAGGAAATTCGCTGTATGGTGGTTAAATATGAGGAAATGTAGTATTGTCTTTCCTGTGCTGGTTGTCGCTCTTACCTCTCTCTCTAGGACAAGCTACCTATGCGTAAAGTATAAAAGAGTACCTATCAGAGTAAGAATATGTTGTACAAGTGCAAAAGACCACACCTTGTTCTTCAAGGCATTTTAAAAGTTTCTGAGGTATTTTTCATAGACCTGTGTTTTTAAAAATCTAGAATCCATAGCCATCATGTGAGGCCAAATAGACTTCTTGAGCTTTTTTCTTATCTGAGGTTGTTGACCTCAGGAGAGGAGGAGAAGGTTACAGGGTCAAAGTCTTTTCCTCCTTGGAGCTTGCTGCTTGCTGGGAGAGGGTTGGCTGGAAAATAGATGTTTTAGAAAAAGGGTTGAGGGTCATGATTTTAATTCTGTTAGGGAACAGCTGGTTTGAGTTTCTTTCCACTTCTATCTTCCCTCCCTTCCTCACAAATCCATGGAGAGAGAAAAATTTGTTCAGAGGAAAGCAGTAACACAAAAATAAAGGATTGCACTATTTTCATGTTTTAAATAGATCATGTTTGTTATAGGACTTCGCATTAAGAGAGAGAAGAGGAAATTATTAAAATAATTGAAATCCATTATTGTTTCAAGCATTGAATTGAGATTGATCTAGAGTGCCAGAGGTTTATTTGTTTTCCTGCCAAAAGTTAAATTGTTAATAGTAATGTTCTAATGGTTTTTTGGTGGGTAAACAATATGCATTATGATTTTTAATTTAGTGATGGACAAAGCTAATTATGAATGTGCCGTGTTAGTTTGCATACAAGTCACTGAAGAAAGATGCTTTGACTTGGCTATTTCTGTTCAGATTTTCTTCATCTTTGCATGCTGCTTTCATGCACTAAGACCAAAGAGAGAGAAGGAAACTCACAACTCTCAAATGAATGGCAAACTAGGAACAGATTTTTCGTCTGCGCTCCTCTGAAACACTGGCCTCAGGCTGTGTTGGTGTGTGGCTCAACAGCAATCAGAGGTCATAATTTCATTGGCGGTTAGCATCAGGTTTAATTTTTCTAATATGTTACATTTACCAAAATGTCTGGTTTCAGTTACACTTATGCACTGACTGAATCAGCTTTGAGCAGCATGATGTTTTAAGGTACCTGAAAGGCTACAAGAACGTTTATGGAACACATATGCTAATTGTTTTTAACCACTTTCCTTTCTAAACACAAAAATGTGTTTTTGGAAAGCCATTTAACAGTAGTAGCTAACGATGGTGCGCATTTATTCTAAGAAATGAGCACAAGGAATAGGTAAAATAGTTGTTTTAACAAGACTGCCATCTACTGATTTCCACAATTAAAAATATGCCCGATAAGTGGATTGTTCGTAGTTTTTTATAGCTTTATTTTCGAGATTTGCAAGATCAAGAAAATTACAAAGTCTTTCTGTCACCTTAGGAATGCGACCAGGTTCACATTGATGACGTGTCTTCGGACGACAACGGTCAAGATTTAAGGTACAAGAGAACTGAACAAGATAAAACGTTGCTTTGCATGTTCCTTCCTGGGAAAGTGATGAACTGCTGTAACACTTAAGTAGCCCGCTGTCTTTTTAGCTGTCTTAGCCTTTGCAATCCAGCAAAGGGAGTAGCTGGTGCTTGAACGTAGCCTGTTGTGTTTTGTTAATCTGGGGGTTTGCTTTTCTCTGACTAGCACCTATAACTTTGGAACAGACGGCTTTCCCGCGGCTGCCACCAGTGCGAATTTATGCCTCGCGACGGGGGTGCGTGGAGGAGTGGACTGGATGCGAAAATTGGCTTTCCGCTACAGACGAGTAAAAGAAATATATAATACCTACAAAAATAATGTCGGAGGCAAGTGACTCTGAAGTATATGACAAAAATAGATGAAAAGCAGTAAAAGGGAAGAACTTTTGGTTTATGTTCCTTTTTTAACATTGTAGTGTTTAGTGAGCTGTTTAGTTTGCACCATGCGGAAAGTTGTGTCTGAGCTAATGAAAGCAAAGGGAAATGACAGACCATTATTTGATTTCAGTGCAGACATGCCCTTATCTACTCCACAGGTCTTCTTGGTCCAGCAAAAAGAGAGGCTTGGTTACAACTAAGAGCAGAAATTGAAGCTTTGACAGATTCTTGGTTAACACTTGCACTGAAAGCACTCACCCTTATTCATTCGAGGTAAGTATGAAGAGTACGAGGTAGTTAGGAAACTTTAGGATGTCTGCTGATAGTCTAGAAGAGGCTGCCTGGTCTGGTGGGCAAAATGCTGAACCTGGAGGACCTCTTCTCATTCCTTGTTCTGGTCTGACCATGCCACTTTACCTGGCTCTCCTGTAAGGTGGAAAAAAAACCCTTTCTTTGTAAGTGGCAATAATAATGGTGAGGGGGTTTGATGGGAGGGTTAAGGTTTTCCTTGTCCTGTTTCTTTTTGTTAAAAAAAGGATGCTTGCATTTTCTCTTCCATAGGACAAACTGTGTGAACATTCTTGTAACAACTACTCAGCTAATTCCAGCTCTGGCAAAAGTCTTATTATATGGACTAGGCGTTGTATTTCCCATAGAGAATATTTACAGTGCAACTAAAATAGGTGAGCTATTTTTATAACATTGTGAAACATTTGAAGCTGTAATTCTAAATAAAAAGTTATTGTAGTATATATATTTCTTGCATGCACTCACTGTAGCAAATACAGAGATTAGTAATATCTGATCTTATGAAACACTTCTCATGCTAAAACATCCTAGAAGTGCTTTTCAAATGTTTGTCATGATGCAGCTCAGAAAGCTTCATATAGCAGTGTTAACGCTGATGCAGCTTCTGTTAAGAGGAAATATAATTGCTTTTTTGTCATCATTTCTCGAAACTGTGAGGCTATGTAGCAGTTCAGAAGGCTGTTTAGTAGACTGATTAGCAGAAGAAATTCTGTAAAGGTAAGCCCTGGCTCCATTTCATTCATGGGCTCTGGAGCAAATTTTGGTAAACAATTTACCAGAAGCAAGAATGTTTTGCTGCAGAATGTAATTATTTAAGTTCATTCATACTGACTGTAATAAGCTTCAGCCAGGCAAATGTTTATTTCTGTTTTCTGGTTCAATATAAAAGATGTTATTCTGAGTATGTAGAAGTACATAGGACCAGATGGCAATGGTGCTTGTAGTTTTTAATGTGATTATGACATATCTGTTCTATCTCAGATTCCCTCAAAATTGTGGGCTACATGAAAACATTTTTCATGTGTTCTTAAGTATCTATAATACAGGAAGCTCAAATGGCCAAGAAAAAATGGTGGGTTGTTTTTGTTTGGTTTTGGGTTGGTTTTTTTTTTTAAAAAAAAAACCTTGGTTGAGAGTTTTATGTAGAAATTTGAAAGCATTGCCATAAAAGATTTAAAACTGTTTCCTGGATAGAAATGTTATGGTACCGCCTGTCAAAACTTTAAAGTAAATTAAAACTTTGAATCATAATACTTTAAATGCACATTTTAGTTAAAACATATTTTAATAAATATTCACTTATGACTTCACGTACACAGGACAGCAGGGTACTTTTGCAAAACTGCATTCAGTCACTGACTGTCACGGGAAATCAAGGGATTTTTGTAATGTGACACAATTAATAATTTTCAAGCACCATTTCACCCTGATTAGTGTTGGAGGTTTCTTATGCCTGGTGCTACTGTTAAAGGGTGTCATTGCGTAGGTTGGCTTCTCTGCTGGCTAGAAACCTTTTTTGAATTTCCAACCTATTTGTTCTTTAGCTGGTATTGTTCTGTAGCTGAAATAACTATTTTGAAAAACACAGTTTTTCTCGTCGGTTGCTGTAGACACACAGGTAAGCATGTACCATGACCAGACTGAAGTGATCTTTCAGAATGGGTACATATAAGAAAACTCAACTGTAAGCATTTACTTTCTTTCTGGCTTCCCAGTACCAGTACCTGAAGCTTCCCGGTATCGGTACCTACGTGTAGGACTGGAGCACTGGGATCATTTCCCCAGGTCTGTGCAGTGAAGTAATGAGCAACATTAATGGATCCCAGTGCAGGATCAAGGACCTTGCCCATGTATTGGATTACAGGCATTTAAATCTAAATCTTTTGGGTGACCTTCTAAGTCAGGATACTACTGTTTCAGGAGCTGTGATTAATCTTGTCACAGGTTGTGGAGAAAAAGCTAGAATTTCAACTCCGATTCAATCAATTTGCTCAGTTCAGGATACTGGCCGTAAACAGCCGGTAGAGAATTCTCCTGGTAGAGAAATTCTGCCCAAAACCTGTCTCAGATTAGGGAAGGAGACAAGAAAGGTGATATTGCGGACCTCTAGTCCGCTATGTCTACCATGGCGTGTGTACTAAAGGATCTCACGGAGCAAATTTTAAGGCTGCCTGTCAGCTGCTGTGGCAGGAGTAAAGCTGCAATCGGCCTTGATATGCCATCCTGAGGGAGAGGCTCTTCTCTCCCAGTAGCTCTAATTATTTATTATAGTACTGGGGACATCCGGGCTAAAAAGTGATCTGTTTGATGTCATCCCATCACCACCTGTCCTGAATAGTCTGATCTTTTTCTTTCAGGAAAGGAAAGTTGTTTTGAGCGAATAATTCAAAGATTTGGAAGAAAAGTAGTGTATGTTGTTATAGGGGATGGTGTCGAAGAAGAACAAGGTGCAAAAAAGGTAATGGCTCTTTTTCAGTGCGGGTTGATTTCAAGAGTCTGAAAGCAAAATTGTCTTTTCTTCAATATGGGACAGCATGCGTTGACATTTGGGTTTTGTGTCTTTGCTTTGTGAAATATGCTTTGACCATATCTAGTAGAAAGCTGCATAAAACTGTAGATAATAATGTGCCCTGCTGTTCTCCAAAAGACACATTAAGCTAGCTCTGTATGTTTGATTTATTTCAAAAAGGAGCCAGAAAATGGACGCTGGCTTTTGTGCCAAGAACTAATAGTTATGTTTTCATTGGCATCCCAAAATACCACATAGGATGTTATGAATATAAGCAAAAAAATGGCAATTCTTGCTGATCAAAGGCAGTGTGCTATTTGACTATACGAAATACATATATGTCACACCTTGGAAAGGCATGTAGGACTGGAGTAGGTATACAGAAATTTCAATTTTCTTGTGCGTCCATAATTTCAAATCTGCGTTCAGGTAACTATTCGTGTCTTGTCCTGGATTCATAACCTCAGTTAAATGAGCAGAGGATGCTATTTGGCTATGTCTTTATTATTTTTTGCTTTCTTCTGGGAAGAAGGGAAAAATTCACTTTTTTTTTTTTTTCCCCACTGTGGAGCAAGCTCTGTAAAAAGCAATACTTCCCCCTGAAAAATAATATGCAGTATTCCTAGCCTTGCTATTTTACCCAAGTACAGCAGATACAGACTCTTCGCTCGGAGGAATGAGGCATAATATTGACTATTTGAACAATAGGAGATAGAACAGGAAAATGGGCATTTCTGTGCTTGCTTCCTTTTACAGGTAAATTGCTTTTACACAGCCGCTTTTTTACCACAAAACTCTCTGTGGTACTTCTGTATCTGTTTCCACTGTAACTTTCTAAATTGGAGAAGTGAAACTAATTAGTCCGCATGGCCTTTTAACAACCACTGACTGGTTTTGCTTCATAAAATCCGGGTTTTGTGCCCCCCGAAGCATTGCGGGTAGGTTCCCGGCTCGTCCCGGCACTTCGCAGAGTCTCAGTTTCATATATCCCTTTGGCGGACTGACGGGAACAGTTTGCTCCTTTCTCCTTCAGAAATGCCTTTCATCTTTGCAGAGAAATGTTTTCCCGCTGTAAATGATTACATTTTAAAAGCTGCATTTAAGATCGGGGCGGGAGGGGGGGAATTCTTCTCTTTGTTCCTTTTCTGTTGCTCAGTGAAATAGTGTTGTATATGATAATGGCAGGAGTAGTCCTTTCGGTAACATTATCTAATTCAATGCTTTTTTCAACAGGAAACATGATTCAGAAAAGCATAAGAAAAAGCCTTTCCAGTCGCTAAGAGGAGTAGCAGTATAGAAAGTTCCTTTGTGCCATTACTTCTGTGTATTCTTTCTCGGTGGAAGGAATTTTCAGATTCAAAGCATGTTAGATGCTCTGGATTAAATTATCTGCTGCAGTGATGCCAGAGAAGTCAATAAGTAGACCAGCAGCCCTGCCTTTCTGCAGAAACTATTAATTTGATTAAGGAAAATGCTTCTGTGATTCTTGTCCTGCTTCTTACTCCACCGAAAAAGAAGTCACCATTTCACACCGTGAAAGCAGGATTTGCCTCTGAAGTTTTGGCTCTCGCGTCCCACAGGAGCAAGAACCACACAGTGCCTTGCCATAGGAGGAGCTGGTCCCAGCTCAGATGATGCCTGTTTGGTTACCTGCCCCTCAGGTTGTCTTTAGGGTTATTAGGAGGAGCGAGGGTGGGAGTGCACCCTAGTGTATACTGTGCTTCAGCTTACAGATGTATGGCTAGTCTAAGGAATAAAAGGTATCCCTGTATTAGAAATCAGTAAAAGCCTAGACTTTCTCTGGAGAACATGCAAACAAACCAGGAGATTTACCCCCACAAAACCACCCAAAGACCATCGATCCAAAGTGGCATAACTGTCCTATCATGTACCCCATCACCTTGCTTATCCCTTGAACTTCGTTAGCTGGTTCCTTCCTGCCTTCCTTCCCGCCTTCCTTCCCGTCAGCACGTCGGGTTTGGGGATATTCTCAGGGCAGGGCACTTTGCTGAAGCGGTTTGGCCTGCGGAGAAGCCCTTAGTATATGTTCATTTCTTTACACTACTTAGAGCGTAAGCAGTACACCCTTCTTTAAATAGCACTTCATTGATTACATGTGCACTATAAGGAGTATTTTTAAGTGAGCATATAAATTCAAACCGATTTCGTTTGAGACATTTTTTTATTCCATGTTTGTTTAGTGAAAAGAGCTGAACTTCCAGCTTAGGAGGTAAGAAAGTGAAGGTTTGTTATTAAAAATAATTTACCAGAAATTTGTCAGTTGCTTCATCATAGAACAAGATTTTCATTTATGTCCTTCATTCATAGAAAATCCTGAGTCAATAGGAAAAATAAAGGACACATTTAAAATCTTTTAATTGTTGTTCATTATTGTAAAAATTCAATAATCGAAACTTTTTAATACCATTTAAAAGATCATTGCTCTTCTTAGAAGCATTTTTAGGATAGGCTGTTTTTCATAAAATGCCTCTTTTGATGGATGAAAATAAATACAATACACTGAGGAAACCGCACGCTCTTACGTTTCACGTAGCACAGGACGAGCCATGGCGTCAACACCTTTGTTTAGCTGTCACTTCCAGCAAAATATTTTATAAGACAATTAAAATTCTCGGGACGTTTGTGTTGCAGACTGAGGGATAACTGTACCCTTCCAGATCAGTTCAGCGCGCAGCCGGGGTGGCTGTAATGCCAGGGTTCACGCAGAGGTTGCTACCTTCGGATCAGCTTCCCCGGGAAAAGAGGGAGAGGAGGGGAGAGAGAAGGGGGTGTGAGAGCCGAGGGGTGCTGGGGGCGGCTGCCGGCGTCGGTGCGAGTGCCGTGTGGGTCAGAGCCGCCACCTCTGAGTGCCACCGCGGTGACAGTGGGTTTTCCTGCCAGAGATTCCATTGTCTTGGCATTTTGTTTGGCTTTGTTTTGTTTCGTTTTGGGTTTTGGGTTTGTTTTTTTTTTTTGTTTTGTTTAGTTGTGTTGTGTTTTGATTTGTTGTGTTGTTTGAGCTCATCTTTTGACTTTGCCTTTGGAGACATAGTCAGGAAGTACTCGTAAGTCAGAAAAAAAAAACCCAACTCCTGAGTTTTTCTACTTAGGGGAATCCTCCAGAGGATTTCTAATTTGCGAGAGGAGACAAAGGAGGAGGCTCTCTGCGCTGAGGAGCTGGATTTTACATCAGGTGATTCGGGAGAGCCTGGGCAAATCGGCTTCTCCCTTTGTCTCCGAAATGGTCATGCTGCCTCGGAGGGAAATTGGGAGGAAAAATCATAAATCTTTGTGGAGCAATAAATAGAATATAAATGGGTATCCAATATGCCACTGCTTTTAAGCTCACAGTCACACTGTGCTGGTCAGGGTTGGGGTAGGAAGTAAAGACGACCGCTTAGCAAATCTGGCAGGAACACAACAAAAATACCATGAAAGATGACTGAAACCGATGAGTTTTCTATTCAAATCTGTCACAGATCTCAGGAGTAAGGTTTTTGTATAAATATATATTACTTTAAGGGAAGGAGGATAGTCTGCTCTTTTCAATGTTGCTGTCAAAAAATGGCTTTGTTTTGCACATGCATTAATAGAAACACTTTATTTCATTGAATAAAATAGTTGATGTTTTGTTCTTTTAGTAAATACACATGGAAAAGTAATATTGCTTCTATTTCAGAAATAAAATACCTTAATATTTTAGGTTATTTAATAGTATGATAATTATTAGATTCATTAAATTAATAATTTAACTTTTCATGCATTTTACACCAAAACCAAATTCAAAAGTTTTCCACCATATTTCATTTCAAAATGTCATCAAAACTAAATCATTAAAAAAGTTCATAAATGTATTTATTACCAAGTATCATCTACAAAACAACTCATTTTTTAAAAGACAAAAGCTTCATATTTACTTGGAAGATACTGAAGTAGTACACAAAATTGTTGCTTTACTACCAGTCTAGATGCATATTCTTCCAATAAGCAATAAGAAAAGCTTTTGTATAGTTTCACTAGATACTAATGCATCCAGTTACACCACGTATTTATTAGTGATTAGTATTAGTCATCCATTCTCCCACAGCTGCAAATGAGATATTAGCATTTTTCTGTGTGCTCAGAATAGAAGACACGTGTTGTACATGACATGTGTGCTAAGTGTTGGCAGGGAGGACTTTCTAAAGGCAATATTTAGTGAATATATATACAAAGAAACTCTTGCCTGGTCATTCAGTAAGAAAAAATGTACTTCTGGCTCATGGGTGTGCTGGCATTTTTGACAGGGCTGAATAGTTGTGGCCAAACGGGACATGTTAATGCAGGAATAAAGTATAAGGGTTTGTATGAGAATTTTGTTACTTTAAATGTTTTAGTTTTGTACAATCATTTATTATCTTAGATAAGGTGAAAATTACTGTATATGCCCCGTGAACACAGTGTATATATATATGGACTCATATGTGTGTGAGACTGTATATACATACACAAACATATACATACACATATTGACCTATATCAGGTTTGCTTCCCCTCCTTTTAGCTATGAAGGCTGTGCCTAGGGTCAGACTGATAGAGATCTGAATCGGCCACGTTCGGCCCTGCAGAGAGCGCCAGCGTGGATTCCAGCCCCGTGCAGCCGCCACGTTCCTGGCGTGCTTTATTTCTTGGGAGTGTGCTGCTGGTCTTTTGACCTGTATGCAGAAGAGCTGAAAATAATTATAATCCTGAGGTTTACACAACCTCTTTGTTTTCATAGGACTCTTTAGAATCATTCCACACCTCACTCCTGTAACTACACGGAGTAGATGGAGATACACTCCTTTCGCAGACAGACATAAATAAAGCGGAGGACACTTAAGTGGGTTTGGAATAGGAAGATATAGCCAAAATAATGACCACTTAAAGTTTTGGTTTAAAATCTGACCATAAACAGCTGAGGGTAATCCAAAACTCGATATCGCATATGGGCATCTAGCAAGAATTGCTGTGATTTGATTTAGCAGAAGCTAAACCTTCTGTTAAATCAATCAGAGTCTTTAACTGCCCTAGCTGCCTGGTGTGTGTACGCTCTGTGATGCTGAGGTTGTTACTAGGGAAGCAGTATAATGCTGGAGCTGCATGAAGCGGGAGCTGGAAGCCAAGAATTTATTACTACAATCCTCCCTATTCATTAGTTTGCTGTATGACCTTGGACGGCGTCCATGTCATTGACTCTTGGCTTCTGCAGAAACACACTACGCAAAGGCAGGTGTCCACCAAGCTCTTCGCCACGCCGCATCTTAGGTATGCTATTTACACCTCCCTGCCCTGGTGGCTGGGGGAGAGCCGGTGCCAAGCAGACTAAGAGAAGCAGGGAGCTATGGCTGGCTGGCAGGGGGAGCAGGTAGGTCCCACCTGGTGGGTGGCTTGGGAGAAGAAGAGGGGAACTGCAGCCACGCAAGAAAGGGAGGCAGCACTGCTGAGCACCGCTGGCCAAGTGCAATCAGCTGGCAAACGCTGCACGGACCTGCTGCAAGCACAAACCTGTGCCCCTTTGTCCTTGATTTCATATCCCTATCAGATGTTGTAAATTCTTCCAGTAAGATCTCGCAGCCTAAATGAGAGATAGGTGCACAGAAGCTTTTGGAGAGTCTGGAGAACAGCACGATTAGGAAGTTTTATTTCATTTTGCTCTTGCTGTTTTTTTTCCTGAACATGGTGCAAGAAATAAATCTTTAGGAAAGATTTGAGTTGGAAAGCAGCAGTGTCTGACCTGAAAGATTGCAGAGGACAGACTTATGTGTAATGTAACAGGGAAGACACTGGGACCTGGAGTTGTAACTGAGCAAGGTAATTGCATCTAGTTTCTGTTGCTGGTGGAGCGCAGAGACAGTACAAAGGACGTCTAGATTGAAGGTGTAGAAATAGTAGGTGTCGCAGTCAGTGTTTAACGCTTCCTTCTTAAGGCAGGGTTTAATGCATTTTAAAAGCATTTTGGAAATGTCATAAGCATTTCTTCCAACAATATCTCAATTGTCTCAGCATTATTTTGTTTGTTTTGTTCTCTCCATAAGCAGATATGGCTCATGCATTTATCTTCAAGCTGAGATTTAGTCAGCTGTTTCTCAAGGCTTTGTAACAATCTAGAGTAAAGCAAAGCAGAGCAGAAACTCTTCCAATGGTGCTTCCATGTGGATCATTTTATTTTCTTCCTGAAGAAATTTCCTTGCTCTAAAATCTAGGCATACTCTGAATGTAGGCATCTGTTGATGCATCCATATTACACTTTAATTCAGATCAGTAGTGTCATATCTAAGCAGACCTTCCAGTCATTCCCTCTCACTATGCTTTGATTAACAACCTGGACTGGTTTTAGGGGAAAAAAAAAACCAAAACCAACAAACCAACAAAACCTACAAAACCGATTTCTTTTGGATAGAACTAAAGAACAATATGTTGTACTGGTACTCACCAAATGCTCTCCAACTGCACTTTCTCCACGATGGCAGACTAGAGCTATTTGGAAGTGAAAACCCTGAAATGTGGTGCACTGGCTGCTCAGCGCCACCTCCTTCACTCTGCAGTCCCTCTTCCTGTGTGACTCCGCTTGCTGACACCTGTCCTTCTTTGGGTGCACAATGTCCAGATTCCTTACAGGGCTCCCTTGCTGATCATGTACAACTCTCTGGTCTTTCTTATTAATATTCATTAATTCAGTATTAACTTCTCTGACTCTTGCACAAACAACAGTTGATTGTTCCTTAACAGTTGCCATTTGACTTCAGAGAGACTTGCTGCTACTTACATGGTTATGTTTCTTTTAAACATCTCTGCTTTATTCTATAAATTCAACCCAATTCATCATCACATCATTATCTAGATTGAAGCAACATTCTTCTATAAATAATAATTATTTATACACTGACAGACAGCTGTTTACCTGAGTTTCTAAAGAAAAATGTATGGTAGGCTCTGTGCTAATATGTTTGCCTGCTGAGATAGGTGTAAGGTAAAATTACAGGGCCTATCGTAAACACGCAACTGGAAACAGAGTTTCACATTATTTTCAGAATTGTTCTCTAACTTAAAATTTGAGGAGAAGACTTGAATGAAAAAAGGAGGTCAGTGTAGAACTAATAATCAGAAGAGGACTTTTGCCACCGATTTCAGGAGAATTAAAAATTTACTGAGGAAGTGCTGGCAGGGGATGAAGAAAACTTCTCTGAGAAGTTGTAGATAAAACACTTGGGGAACTCAGAAGCTATTGTGATAATAAATTGCTTGTCGTTTGCCTCCTAAAGATGCCAGGACACAAGCTGACCCAATGAAAAGGTGAAAATGATCATGTTAGCCTTCAGAACATTGTTGAATTGAAACTATTTTCCCATGGGATTTATAGAATATTTTCCTGATGAAAGCTGATGGTTATCTTTTTATTTATTTATTTATTTATTTATGCAAAAGTTCTTGCTGACATTCTAATCCCTGATTTAGAGTATAAAGATAATTCTTAATCAGATTTTTACCCTTCATGGATGAGGTAATGTGTGCTTTTCCCTGGTGTTTGTGTTTTTGGTTTATTCCGGTTCTTTGCAAACATATTTGTGCTCCAGACAGATTTTATTACAGCTAATAGGAAAAAAATATGTATTTATTTTAAAACTGTCCCATATGGAAAAGATGTTTTAAGATCAGTACTAACAATGAGTGATGTTATACAAGCCACTGAGATAAATTTCCTTTCAAAGCAATGTGAGCAACACATGAGCTATTCTGAATCACCATGGCTATGTTCTTAACTCACCTGCCAGGGATAGTTCTACAAGGAACAAACATGTTTTGATAGTAAATAATACTTTCACTTCCTTTATATTTTTGTTGGGGGTTTTTTATTATTTTTAGTCAAGTTCTATTCCCTTCCTCAAACTACCCACATGCTTCATGTATAGGTTATTTTCCGTAATTTTCTTCTAGAAATAATACTTTCTTCTTCACTGTGCTGAATTCTGTTTTTCTTATAAAAAGATGAGAAACCCCTCCTTTCCGTATGATCTCCTGCTGTTGCTCGTGTTGGTAAATAGACTTGCCATTACTGAGAATTTGAGCTGAGGGGGTGGCTCAGAGAAACCAGAGATAGACGTGAAGGGCTCAAGGTTTTAAGAGCTCTTTTTCTCTCCTCGCAGTGTTCCCTTATCCTTGCGAAAGACAATGGGTGGGTCTAAATACCAGAATGCTTGGGGTTATTTTTACATGTTGTCTGTGCTGTTCACAGCATGCTATGCCATTTTGGAGGATCTCGAGCCACTCTGACCTTATGGCCCTTCACCATGCCTTGGAACTGGAGTACTTGTAGCAGCTCAGCAGCACTTTGAAACCCCAGAGCCTCCTTCTGCCCGTGGACGAGATGCCTGTGTCTTGTGTCAGCATTGGACTACAGAACTTTGTGATTTCAACATGTTGACGTACAGCTGCAATTGGTCTTAACCCTTGCCCTTTCAGTAAACGGAGGAGCATGTCTTTTTCTTCAGAACAGCTGTTGACTCTGGTACTGCGAGTCCAGCGAAAATAAGCCATGCAAACATTTGAACAACTCATCTTTACCATATTTGCTACCAAAAAGAAATAGAGAAGGAAAAAAAAAAAAGAAAATAAAAAGGAAATAAAAGGTTCATACCTGTGAAGAATGAAAAGGACCTGCAAATGCTTTGTAGCTTCTAGACTCGTCAATGTGACACACACCATTTCTTCAACACAGCAAACTTGATTGCACAATGAAGACTGAGATTTTTCAAAATACCAGTGGAGTAATTTTCTTGTAAAGAAGGTTTACTTTTTGGTTTCTCATACCCAGGGTACTCTGTACATCTTTACTTATTTATGAACAGACTATATTTTGACATCATATAACTGAGGATATGTATAATAGGATTAAAGGCTATTATAAGCCTTTGCCTTATGGTACAGCAACTACTTTTGATTTTAGCACATTACAGAGTAGTTTAAAATATGTCTAATTTAAACTAATAGGTACATCACTGAGACAATCGTGTACAGGAAGAATTTTTTGTGTAAATTTGTAATAATGAATGATTCTTTTACATATTGTTAAGGTAAATGCTATTGAAATATAGTAATGCCTTGTTGGTGAAGAATGAGGCCACGTGTGCACAAACTGTTGTGCAGTGCCTTATCAATGCGTTGGATATAAATATGTAGATAATGGATTTTTTTAGATAAATTTGTCAAGACCAAAAGCATGGATGTCAAGTGTCAATAAGAATTGGGTTTTGTTCTTCTCGGCTGTTTCTCTTGCTTTTTCTTCTCTCACCTAGTCTGATTATGAAAAGATTGATTTCTTTCCCCCCACAAAGGAAATATAGGTAAAATACAACTGAAGAGGAGTCCTTTGCTGTCTTCTCTTTCCTCTTTTAAAGTTAACATATTAACCATTTCTTAAAGTACTGAAAAATGAATTAGCAGATTCATTCCCTAAAGAAATAGAGAGAGAACACAAATATATTTTAAGACATGACTTAAGCTGGAATCTTGGTATCGAATAGTTTTTGTGTCATCCAAAAATGAAGGAAACTATCATCATTGTTATTTTTAGAAATTAGAAATGGGAATATTTTGGAGAAATTGAACAGGAATACTCATATTCATTTAAGTTTTTTAATCCTCTTCCACCAGGAGTCAGATTTTCCTAAGATATAACATCCATTGCCGGCAATGGAAATACTGAAATAGTTACCGCCAAGGAGTTAAAATTTGCTTTTGTCTATACCCATTTACAGGACGAACCTAGACTGTGTCTGTCTGTGACTTGTGACTTTTCTAATCCTGGAGGCCATGAGGTACTTGGTCAGATAAACTGTTAGTCTGACTTTTTGGCTTGAATTGTACCAATTCCCTTTACCTGATTTAAATCTCTTCATTAAAAAGAAGCCTCAGCTTTGTTGGTTCATTCTCCAGCTTTTCTTCTCGTTTTCTTTTGCTAAAAACACCAGCCTTGAAACAGCTACCTGCAGAGCTACAAAGCACCAATGTAGCTACACAACAACACCCTTCTCTATTGGAGGAATCATATTGCTGCTAGAATTCAATGTTTGTGGATTGCTTTATTACCAACAGAGAGGTTTTATTCTACCAAGACGTGCAAATGTGCTTTACTTTACCCAGTATGAGTGCTGGAATTCACGCAGTACTCATTTACGTACATAAAGCACATTGTGGGTAGTTTTTAGAATTGAGACTATAATTAGCTTTTTTTTTCCTCAAGCAAAGTAGACAGTGAGGGGGGTTGGTTGTCTGTCTTTTTTTTTTTTTTTCGATTTTTAGTCACTTGCGGACTGAAAAAAACAGTTTATCTGGGCCTTATTGTACAAAAAGTGTGTTGTGTCCACAATTGTGTACAGAATTTTTCTTCATTAATTTTGTTTTAAATTAATAAAATTGATTTGTGAACATATTAAACAATTGTCTTGTATGCAAGTCTATGATATTTCTGCCCTCTAGGTTGGGAACATGGAGACATCTCTCATCTCTTTGCTGTCACAAGGCAGAAGTTGATCACCTGCTTGTGCCCAGCTGAGATGTTAAATAGGATAAAAAAATATTTGCATCTAGTTTTCAAAAGGCTCTGTTAGATGGGCAGCAGTTGTTTTGCTTATTGGCAGGAGCTAGAGAAGATCAGTGCAGAATAGGGACTTGGTGCATGGTGTCCTGGAAATGTGTGCCTAAGTGGCTCAGAGAAGTAAATGCCTGAACGTGCCTGAACATGCCGCAGTGTCTCTGAACGTCATCTGAAGCACTCCACGTGCTGAGTGGATGAGTCCCATTCTCAGCCATCTCACTCAGGGCTACAGCGTTTCTCCCATCCTCTGAGGAACCTGAGGGCCTGAACGTCTCTGGGAATTCAGACTGGTATTTATCTTTTGCAAGCACGGAGCGGGGCTGCCCTTTAAATCAGGGGGAGAGTGACAGTGCCCACCGTTTTATAGCCGACACTTTATTGTAGACCCATGAAGTATTGGTCCAGAATATGGGTTTGGTTTGCTTTTCTAAGGAGAGGCAAGGGCATGCCCAAACCCACATCTCACCTTCCACACGTTTATCCTAATTAACAACTTTTAGACTAATCTGCCCTAGAAACATCCACCAGTCCTCCTGGTACTGCTGTGCCACCCCGCACAAAGGGATTAGTTGAGCCTGAGACTGCAGAAAAAAGTCAGTGAACCAAGGAGTGAGTATGGCTGCACTGAAGGGGAAAACAGGATCAGCCAGGAGGAGTAAATGTGTCCATCAACCATGTATGGTTGTTTTGCAATGGCTGGTGAAGAGCCTTCTTTGCTCCTCCGCCCATGAGTGAGAGCCTTGAGTGGAGGCTAGTGGGTGCTTGTGCTTACTTTCTGACCTAGTGCCACCTGGGTTTTGTTGATATGTTGTGGTACAGCTTCAAAAGGAGAGATGGATGGTGCCGCAAGCTAAGAAAGGCATGGCTTAGTCAAGTATGGGTTTGTGTCTCCTCAGAGAGAAAAGGGATTATGCCAGCATAACTTCTCTTTGAACTGATTGTCCAATTAGTAGTAACCAAAAAGAGTGCAATGCACTCATTCCCTGCGTGGCGTGGAATTAACTGATGTCTGCTATGTTTTCTGAGCAGCTTGATCTTACTGGCGTCTGAGGTGCTGGAAGTGCCTGGCGAGTCAGGTCCTTAGGAGATTTAGGAGAAGAAATGTCTACTTTCCAACTCTCTGATGGCCCTAGGAGTGAGCTGGGAACCAGGACATGGCATATGTAAAGAGGTGAAACAACTAAATGCAAATGACTCTTAACGTTGCAAACAGCAGTATGATAATTTTAGGTAAGGAACAGGATGATAGTTTCATTGTAGAGTCTGCCTAAGTCTCACTTTAGGTAACTTGAATTCTTTCTGTATCTAACATTTAGCATCTCCCTCAGTCCTGTGGAAGAGGAAAATAACCTGAATAAAATGATCTGGGCAACAGACTAAGCTGTAGTATTATCAACCTCCATGTGGCAAACACCTTTCCTTTCTTGTATCATCTCCCGCACTTTTGCCTTTCCTCTAACAAATGTTTACTTGGGGTTTGCTGCGGTGTGGCTTGTCCTTTGACAGTGCTTGTTGCAAGATCTGCAGTCTCACTATGCATGAAGAATTCAGTTCCACTATGCCAGCAGGTGCCAGAAATTGTCTTCCCTTAAGAAGGGGTTTACCCTTAGAAGGATTGAAGTGGAGTTTTATCCATTGCAGAAAAATTGAACAGTAGAACTCTAGAACAAGCATAGTGGCTGTAATTCCATGAGGTTTTGCAATTTGCTTCTGCAAATGATAAACAAGGCCTCTGAGGTTTGCTGTTACTTACGATTACTAGGATAGATGTCTTCTGGAGACTGAAATCCCCTTGCCAGCTGGCCTCTAATGCTATCTCCTCCCCTCAATGCACCGAATGCCATGTTCAGGTGTGCTCCTGCACTGCCCATGAAAATGCACTGACTGTTCTATTGAACTCATTTTGGAGGTTTTGGTGTTTAGGCCGGTGGATGATCACAACGTTTTTAAAGACATCCCCTTTCATCATTGCTTCCGGCCTCAGACTAGTCTTAAACCAAAAACATGAAATTGCAAGTGTTGCTTAGCTCCAAAGATTTGCTTCCAGAACCTTGGCAGGCCTGTAGCTAAACATTATCTGACATTACCAATGGAAGCTGTGTAGACTAAATATTCTACACTGTGAATCAGCTCCTTTGATACATGAACACACATACTCACATTAAAAAATGTTGCCTCAGGTCCCTCATTTATTTTAAACTTTTGCATCTTAAAATGATTATATGTACAGTACTGTTGCTGGTTTTAAGAGAAGAGAAGCCAGATGCAATATATTATTCTACTGTAATCCATTAGAGCATTGAGTTTACAGTGGCAAATCACAGTTGCAGCTTTACAAACTTTTACTTATAACATGAAGATGAAATTGAGCTTTTTGTTTATATTTCCATCACTTTCTTTTAAAGCTGACAACCTAACAAATGGAAGCAAAACCATGACCAACCAAGGAACTGCTTCCATGTATTTGGCACCACCATGGAAGTTGGATGCTTAGAGTTAAATTATGTCTATATGTTTTCAGCGTAGCACCGATGGCTGCAATAGGCACGTAAATCCCCTCTGAAGTCAATGGCTTTCTTTTCTGACCCTCTCAGTGCTCAGAAAAATAATTCTTCTTTAAGGAACTTCATATGAAGACCCTACTTAAATCAAAATCTTGTAAGAAAGCAGGGATACCTGTAGAGTGAAGGGCATCATATTATACATCCAGCTCTGGGGCCCCCAACATAAGAAGGACATAGACCTTTTGGAGCAAGTCCAGAGGAGGGCCACGAGGATGATCAGAGGACTGGAGCACCTCTAATATGAAGACAGGCTGAGAGAGTTGGCGTTGTTCAGCCTGGAGAAGAGAAGGCTGTGGGGAGACCTTATAGCGGCCTTCCAGTACTTAAAGGGGGCCTACAGGAAAGATGGGGAAGGGCTCTTTTATGAGGGAGTGTAGTGATAGGACGAGGGGTAACAGTTTTAAACTGAACAAGGGTAGATTTAGATTAGATATTAGGAAGAAAGTCTTTACCCTGAGCGTGATGAGGCACTGGAACAGGTTGCCCAGAGAAGTTCTGGAGGCCCTGTCCCTGAAGGTGTTCAAGGCCAGGCTGGATGGGGCTTTGAGCAACCTGGTCTAGTGGGAGGTGTCCCTGCCTATGGCAGGGGAGTTGGAACTCGATGATTTTTAAGGTTCCTTCCAACCCAACCAATTCTATGATTCTGTGATGATGTAGGTAGCTCATAAGCTTGGGGTTTGCTTTTTGGAACGTGGCAGTATTGCTTTAAGTTTCCATTTCTTACATGCTCACTGATAATGATGTTCAGCTGTAATAGCTTTAGTTCTAAGAATAAAACGCATCAAAATCGTTGGAGGTATGTAAACTTGGTAGTGCCAAGAAAGTAAAATTAATAATAGCAATTATTATTATTTATGTCTTTCATGACTGGAAAGCATGCTCAGTGAGTGGTATCTTTGCCTCAAAATGCTTGCAATGCAAGCCAATAAAATACTGTTATAAATTCTCTTTTGCCTTTCCCTTCAAATTTCTATTTCTCTCAGCGTTGTGATTCTTGAATTCTGCCCTCCAACATGAGTAGAGGATGGCTGTCAAGAGACATGTTGCTTTATGTCATATGCTAGGGAAGAGGGACAGTCCTGCATCAATCTTGTGTTCTTTGTCAATGGCAAGGCTGCACAGCTGCTACTTTTGTCATTCTCCTTTTAGCCAGGGATTGGCTCTAACAAAACTGTCCAGCTCCCTTATGCCAGCAAAGGGCTAGAAGAAAACGGGAAAAAGCAGGGGGAAACAGTCAGCTCCCAGGCTGAAAAAAGAGGGAGAGGTGTGAGGGTTGCAAGGCTCCAAAGAAGGTCTGTAGGTAACCAGGGGAGTCACAGAGTGGAGCACCCAACACTCAGAGGTGGCCTTCCAGCAGCAGCCCAGTGCTCTGCCCAGGGATATGATGGGACAAGGGACTGGTGAGAGGCCCCACGGTCTCTCAGCTACCCTATCCCCCCAGCTCCGTGACGTGGATGGCCGGCTTGGCCATGGCAAGGAGGACAAGGATGTGCTGTAACTCAAGATGGACCTCAGATAAGGATGGTGTAAATCAAGAGAAGGCTGGTTGCAGTCCCTCTTCTGGCTCCTCCTCAACCTCGTGCCTTGTCCCCATTACCTCCGTGCAGTGGCAGCTTAGCCTCCCACCAGGAAGGCCATAGCAAGACGTGGAGATCTGTGGGGTACGTGTCCCTGACTGACTTTAAAGCAAATGGTTTGCAATAGAAAACACCCCTTATTCTCCTTCTCCAGCAGAGCTATGAGAGATAAATCAAAGTCTTACTTTTGCCTACCCAAATCATCCTTCTTTGTAGCTGTTTGTCAGCATTTCATTATATGTTAGTGCAAATAAACTTTCACATTCTGATACACTGGGGAAAAATATATATTTTTCATTCTCTCCTAATATTCTACATTGCCATTTCTGGTTTTTAAGTGGCTATTACTTCCTGCTAACAGTGTTAGAATAACAGCAGAAGGAAAACAAAAGATTTTGATTTATCCAAAGGAAAATACAGCTCTGCCAGCTCTCATGGAAGCCACATGAAGTTGCCAACTAACACCTTGTGGAAGTCAGCCCAAGGCACAAGTATGTCTGTTATTAGCAATCTGCCCTTTCCATTGCTTCACCACCACTGGCAGTTATTTTGCTGGGAAGAGGTATTTGTGGCTTGGGTTTTGTTTCTCACCCGCTCTTTGAAATCTTTTGCGTGGACTGCTGACTACTATTCCCCGAAGGGCTGGCCTTTGACACTGTGCTATTTCCAGCCTTACGTATAGAAGGACCATTATTTTCCAAAGGGAAGCGTTTGCAGAGGAAGCCCCAGTCTGCTTCATTTTCTTCATTGCCAATTCATGGCAGATTTGACATGGAAGTGAGATGAGATCTAGAGATTGCATTAAACTGAGGAGCTGGGACTGCAGAGAAAGGAGAGACAATGCAGAGGAGGTGGAGAGTGGTTAGAAAGAAAGAAAAAGAAAAAAGTAATTTGATTTGAAAAATGTGAGATAATAAGCCTGGGGAAAAAAATAACCCAAAGCAAGGAGTGGGGAAGAAGATGAGTTGGCTGGCATGGAGTGAATTAACTTTGTGCTTAGGAAAGCAAGTTTCATTTCTTGTCTCTGGCACAGAATGACCCAGGCATGTCACTAAGGCCTCAGCCCAAAAAAGGCTCAGACTCGGCAAAGCTAAGTGTCACTGTGGCTGGCCACCAATGGGGCGTCCAGAGCATCAGCTGGGCACGTGTACTGTCCATGGAGAGACCTGGGAGCCTTGGTGAGGAGAAGCCAGCTACCGGCACCAGAGCAGTGCTTGAAATGGTGTCCTCACCATGAGCTTGGGCACCACATCTCGCCCCTTGACTGACGGCTGGGAGCCCTTTCCTGTGCAGGAGCAGAAGCTGCCGGTGCTGAGGCACGTGGTGGGAGGTGCCCCACATCCTACGCAGCTCCTGCTGCTCACTCTCTCTGCAGACGCTTAGTGATTCGTGACCACTCGCACAGGATACAGGTGACTTTTATCCAAGCCCGCTTTCAACTCTATCCAGATTTGTGTGTTGCACTCCTGGGAGGCTGTCTGCTGTTAATATTCTCGGAGAGTCAGAGGATTTTTGTGGGAGGGGAAGAAGGTAGGAGAGAGGGAGCGAGCGAGCACGCAGGCTCTCAGAGAAGCACACAAGGATGGTGTTTGCAGAGCAAGAATGCTTTGCCTCTGTATAGCTGCTTAATGTGAAAAACAGAAGGTCCTGGGAGGTGGTACTTAACTCGGGGCTCCTGCCTCTGAGGCATGTGCTCACACCGCTGAATTACAGTCATGCCCTTTG
>NW_009646402.1:341297-342632 GCF_000708025.1 Charadrius vociferus | reverse complement strand
GAGAGCAATGTTCCCCCTCTTCCCTCTTCTCCAGAGTAAACAAATGCAGTTCTTGGTACAAAGATGAACAACTGAATAGAAACAAAATCATGACATTCCCTTTTACCTCAATAAACACTACAATTCCAGAAGGGATTATTAACCTTGCATTAAATTCATGTTCCAGCTCCTAAATCTATCTATGCAGTCATTATTTATATGTGACTCACTAAACATTCAGTAGAGCATCTCTGTCATAGATATCAGCGGTCTACTTACATGCCGTTGGTACTTGTCATTTATTTGGGGTCACAGGAGGTTAGTCCAGTAATATCTCCACTACATGGCAGGTAAATCCTCTAGGACTGCTCCTGCTATATCCTTATAAAAGGAGAGTTTGAAATGCAATTAAAAAGGCCCAGATTTATCCGCAGTAACAGCCTTCCTGGAGCTTTTTTGTTTTAAGACAGAAAGTTTTTGAACTGGAATTGAAAAAAAACCAAACTAAACTATATGCTTAGTTCTCTAGAAGACAATGAAAGTTCAGCAAAAATAAAATAAACCCAGAAGTAATCAAGGTTGCAAAATCCCTTTTAAATGGCAATTGCGCGGAAAAAACGTAAGCTCTTGTGAATGTTAGCAATCCTTTTTTGTGTTCTTGCAATCCAGCTGAAATCCAGCTGAATTCTGTAATCTTTTGGTCCAGCATTTCTCAAATACTTGCTCCTATGCCACTTGATTCCTCTCCCCATTGCTGTAGTTGCTGTGTGAACCAGCAGGGCCGAGGATTTTGCTGAGGGTCTTTGGTCATTTCTCTGCAGAAAGGCCAAAGAGGAGATGGGTGTGCAGAGCAGGTAGCAGGGCCAATTTTAATATCTTCTTGGGAGTGAAGGTGCTCTTGTTACCGTTGGCCGTTCTTGCTTAACACAGAAAACAGGCTAATATATTTATGTCTTAAATGACAGCGGAGAAGTTCAGTTTCTGAACTATTTTTTGTAATTTTCTTTCTTGGATTGGAATTCATTTACAGTGGCTATAAATTTACTTCCCTTGAAGTCAAAGACTAAATTTCCATCAAAATCTGAACATAAACTGTCTATTACAAATCCCAGACATTGGGACAACTATTGGTTTCTATAAAAGGTATGGGCATTGATGCAGATCTGTAACTGTATCAGACCCTAAAAGCTTATTGGCATTTTTGCTTAATATTTGCTCTTTTTTCCACTAGGAATAGAAACGAGACAAACCTGATGATTGCTATGGTAACCCCGAGCCAGAGATTTTTCTGAAGACTTTCATTTGGTTCTTGAACCTTGTTTTGCTTGGGAATGTGGTTTGATGTTATTTCCTCCT
>NW_009646402.1:321307-341282 GCF_000708025.1 Charadrius vociferus | reverse complement strand
AGTCCTGAGCTGGGCTGCTGGGTGATGAGAGAAGATACTGACTTCATGCTCCTTTTTTCTTTTCTTTTTTTTTTTTGACCACCTTTTCTCCCACATTTGTCGGTGAAGAGCTGATCTTCTATGATCCTGTTCTTGCCACTTTAATTTCTTCATACTGCATGCAATGTCCTCCTCCATATTCAATGATACCCCAATGTTTTAAACATTGACAACTGAGACAGAAGCTATTTAATACTTCCATAATAGTATATAATACATTTCCTTCTGTTAGGAGATGGAGAACAGTGTACCTGAAATGTGCAGAAAAAAGTTACAGTTCAGCTACTAATATTTTCCACAGGCTTCTAATTACTCTTTCATCTGTACCAAATATAGACTGATGTTCAAACCTTGTGTAGGTCTCTGGCAGGAATTTGAATGGTTATGTTGTCTCTGGTCAGGTTTCTAAAACCATTCTAGTAATTTTGAAAACATGCTGGCAAAAGGAGTCTGTTCCACAAGTCACCAGTTTAATTCTTAGACAGTGGCTTTCTGCTGAATATTTGTGGTATCGTTTTAAAGTGTGGAAGTACATGGGATTTCTAAACTCTCAGTTTCCTGGTGGGAATAGATCTGGACAGATGGTTTTGCTATCCAGATGACAAACTAATTGCCAATAATTTTGTAGAAATAAAAATCTCATTTGAAATGATGACCTAATTGTTATGTAAAAGAAGAATAGACTATTGTAAATGCTTCATTGTATAACAGAAATCTGAAGATGAGCTATGAATGTTGCTTTCGAACCAGTCTGTTAATTAGACTTGTAGGTGAGATTCAGCGGTTTGTGTTTGTTCAGAGCCATAGAGTATAGGGAGGTTTTGGCTCTCACAGATGGAAACAAATAATTTAATCCACTCCTTTCTAACTGGAAATGGAAAGTAGACCCCCTTCAATCATACTTTGAATCAAAAATGAGGGACAGCTGCAGGCTGAGGTTAAATCCAATTATTCCCACAATTCTGTAGAGAGACTGAGATTTGGATTTTGGCCCTTTGATTTACTAATCCACCTAAATAACCAAACAACATTGTTTTTAATGTACAAGAGGGTAACTAAGTGAGAAAAGCTAACTAAGATGCAGTATGTTTGTGGCTGAATTGGTACATGAACATGCTTAAACGCGTGTGGCAAGTATGCTCTAGATCTCTAACGCGTGTGTTTCAATTCCCAGTCACTTGGATTTCACTTCCAGCATCAGTTGCACAATTAGTATCAGTGTAGGTATGAGAAGTTCCTAAATGGATGCAGGGCCACCACGTGTCCTTCCCACACATCTTCAGATAGACTCTGTTGTGAACCTACATTTATGCAGAAATCAGTATTTTAGCCACCAATAGCCTCCTTGTTATATCAGTCATGTGACATGATGAGTTAGGAAGCAGAGGCAGCAGCGTATGGGTCTGTGCTCATCTGATTCATTAACAGCCTGTGGTGGATTGACACTGTCTGGACACCAGGTGCCCACCAAAGCCACTCTATCACTCCCCCTCCTCAGATGGACAGGGGAGAGAAAATATAACTGCAGTCTCATGGGTCCGAGATAAGGACAGGGAGATCACTCAGCAGTTACTGTCATGGGCAAAACACAGTCGACTTGGGAAAAAATAATTTGTCACCAATCAAATTAGAGTTGGGTAATGAGAAATAAAACCAAATCTTAAAAAACATTCTCCCCATCCCTCCCTTCTTCCCAGGCTCAACTCCACTCCCGAATTCTCTACCTCTTCCACCCCAGCGGTGCAGGGGATGGGGAATGGGGATTGTGGTCAGTTCATCACAGGTTGTCTCTGCCAGTCCTTCCTCCTCAGGGGGAGGACTCCTCACACTCTTCCCCTTCTCCAGTGTGGGGTCCCTCACATGGGAGACAGTCCTCCATGAGCTGCTCCAGCCTGGGTCCTTTCCATGGGATGCAGACATTCAGGAACAGACTGCTCCAGTATGGGTCCCCCGCAGGGTCACAAGTCCTTCCAGCAAACCTGCTCCAGTGTAGGAGCCTCCTTCGGGTGCATCTACCTGCTCTGGCATGGGGTCCTCCACGGGCTGCAGGTGGATATCTGTTCCACCATGGACCTCCATGGGCTGCAGGGGGACAGGCTGCCTCACCATGGTCTTCACCACAGGCTGCAGGGGAATCTCTGCTCTGGTGCCTGGAGCACCTCCTCCCCCTCATTCTTCACTGACCTCAGTATCTGCAGAGCTGTTTCTCTCACATATTCTCACTCCTCTCTCCTGCTGCAATTGTGCAGTTGGTTTCCTTCACCCTCCCCCCACCGCCCCCAACCTTCTTAAATATGTCATCACAGGGGCACAACCACCGTTTCTGATGGGCTTGGCCTTGACCAGAGGCAGGTCCAACCTGGAGCTGGCTGGCATTGGCTCTATCAGACATGGGGGAAACTTCTAGCACCTTCCTCACAGAAGCCACCCCTGTAGTCCCCCAGACTACCAAAACCTTGCCATGCAAACCCGATACACATCCTTAACAGCATATGTGGAGGGAGTGCTCTGCCATGGCGGGGTTCAAGCTGTTCCATATACAGATATATTTCATATATGTGCAGAGTACATTCCTCAGGTCCACTGGTCTTGGTCTTTTCATATTATATAATATTAATTCCTGACATTCACGGTCAGTGTAGTAATGCTGCAAGAATGTGAACTGTGAAATGGCAGAGCTGTGGCTTGTTGTCATGGCATATTGTCTCTTCTACGCAGGCTGGATTCCTGTTTATTAAATTCAAGTCACTGAGTCATATGTCAGATCCTCATGTCTCGTTCATTATATATCTTCCCTTGTAAGAGAATTTTCTGTTTCATCTGTGTGTTCAGTGTTTTCCAAAGGTGGCCTGCTTAAAAGAAACAAAATACCATTATTTATGTCTATGGGTAGAAGAAAGACTTTGTTTCAAACTCATCACAATACTCCTTAACAACAGCATGCAAAATTTAAGCCTGTCTAAACAATGCCAGGAGGAAACAATTGTAGTAAGAGTATAAATAAAATTAATCATTAGTTCTCCAAAACATAGATTAAGAATGCTGTTCGTGATATAGCCCATGAAAAAGTAAATTCTGGAGCCCTAGCGATCAGACTATAGTCAATTCTGACATCTCTACATACTCTTGTAAACCTACAGTGGTTTGTAGTTTTCTTTGCTGCAAAGAGAAAGGCAAACAAATATAAATCAAAAGGCAGGGCTATGATTTGAAATTACTCAGCCAAATGTTGAACCCATGCAACTGTATCGTTTTATTTATCCATCAGCCGCACAAATGTTTTGTTCTGCCGGAACTCCTCAAACCCTCAGCTCTGTAGCACAGACAGTAAATCCTAAAGAACCGTGTTTTAGTAACACTAATTGGCACAGCTGCTGAAAAAGACCAGAGACCCGAAAAACCAAATAGGATAATGGTAAAAGCCTCTGCCCACAAACCTAGCTCGTGGTCTCTGCAACTTTGCCACAGCATTTCAGCTTGCCAGATGCTGACTGCATCAGTCTGCAAATATTCTACTATTTCTTCATTTAAAAGTTGTTGAGGATGCTTAGTAGATAACAACCATTCTGGATCTTCAAAAATAAAAGGATAGGATAGGATTAAAAGCAACAAAACAGACGCTTTTTGTTGAATAACATAACTGATGGAAAGACAGCAATCATTACTTGTTTCCCAGAAATTAAAAGCCAGGCAGCAGTTTGGGAGAAAGGATCAGCCAGGTTAGGAGAAATTATTTGACTTAGAGAGCATGTTGCATGTCATGCCATCACCTGTGGTTAATTTCAGAGTCCATGTTAGCTGAAATATCTTGTAATAGTTTGGCTGGGGCTTAATCCAGCTCTTTCCAGAGCAGGAAGGAGAGCAGGTAGTGCTCCACAGCAGGAGCAGCTGGGCTCATCTGATTGCAGTGTGTCCACGTATGACCCTCTCCTGAATCAAGGATCTTCACTAATGCCTCTGCTGCACTTGCAGGGACAGCTGAGCCTCTTCAGAGCTAGAGCTAAAATACAGAACACTCTGCAGAGTTGTACAGCATGAACTGGAATTGAATTCTAGAGCTACTGTGCCAGCTAAATGGTAAGGGTGTTGTGAAAGTTTTGCTTTTGTCTGAAGTGAATGATCTGAGTGGGAGAGACAGAGGAAGAAATAGTTATACACAAAAAGTTGCTTCAATTCCAGTGTTATTAGACTGTTCTGACGCCACTTTTCTCTCTCCCTTACTAAATATAATCCTCAATTCTTTATAAATCTCTTTTTCTTCCTCATATTTTTCATGCCTCATTGGCTACCCAGTAATTGGGATGGCTGGGCAAGGTGTTGAGGAGTTGATTATTTTGTTTTCCTCATTATTTGTTTGTTAAAAACTGTGAGGCTAAATGGAGAGGAAGTCTTGACAATATGAGCATTTGATTAAACAACTGTTGAAAATAATGTATAAACAGTTTTCTGTGACATTGGTTCTAAAATTTAGTATTTAGCAAGTCAGTTACTTCTAAAGCTGTAAGTGAGTCTTAATGATTTATCTCAGCAAGAGCTAGTGCTTTGCAGGTTCTTCTGAAGGATGCAAAATTGTTTAATGGGGATTAATCCATTAAAGAAATGTGAACCTTTAAAGGCCTGTCAGGTGCTGGCAGAGATTACAAACTCCATAAGCAAAAAGGAAGATGTTACCCTTTCTACCAGCTGACCTCCATGTGTCAAAGGACATGCCACCGCAGCAGCAGTGTCTAAGGAAAAGATTTAGCTTAGAAATCCTGCCTTTTCTCTCTTGGCTTTATTGTCAGCATATTTGTGTGGGCACCACAGCCTGGGTCTTTCAAGGAGGCTGGGATGAGGACACCTGTCTCCCTCAGGATGATGTAATTTCTGCCCTAATTCATGATCATACAAAGAAGCTCACATGTTATAAATTTCCAAGAACAATATGCTCGGGCTGTGAGCCAAGAAGAGTTTTGTTGGAATTTTCTTTCTCTGTTGAAAGATAAATAGGGAGCAGAACTAGAACGTGGAAGAACCATGTAGGTTATTTACTGGAATACCTGGGTTTATCCAATTGTCTAATGCCTATTCTGCCTATGTAGTTTCTAATCTTTTTGGTTTAAATCATACTTTACATTTGATTTTGTTAAATTAATATTGCTGTATATTTTCTGTTTCCTACACTTTGTGAGTCCAGGTTCTTCTGCGTGCAGTAGAACTTAATTCTACTAGTATCTATACTTGTCAGCTGGGGAAAACAAAACATTACTTACACCAGGTGAAATTTTGTGTTCCTATCTACCCACTTGCTCTACACGCCTACGGTCAGTGTCCACCACACCTGTACTAGTCCCACTCTTCTCCAGGGAAGCCCTCACCCATCCCAGGTGCTGCTTTCATGGATCCCCCATTCCTTCAGAGCATTCCCAAGCAGCAGCAAGGGGAGAGGCTCTTGGTCTGTTGCTTGTGCCTGTGGTAGCATACAAGGAATGCATTTTTGGTTTTGGAAAGCATCTAGTCAAGCAAAATAATTTCAGCTATTTTTGCTCATACTCAGAAATTGATGATTTTTGGAAGGAAAGCACATAAATCAGGTGGAAGTTGCTAGAAGTGTTTTATTTTTATCAGCATGGAGTAAGAAAATTTGTGGTCTGATATTGACAGAACATGGCTTTCCTGGGTTAAAATACACATTTACCTCTGCTACTGGTTTAGAAATGCTTTAGGAATACACAAAGGATTTTTAAAAATAAAAGCATGGTGCCTCAGGGAGTACCGCTAGTTTAAATAACACATGAAAAGTATTTATGAGCCTTTTTTTATGAGGTGGTCAAAGCAAAGACCATCCAGCATGTAACATAAGACTGGCTAAAGAAGAAAGGTTTTTCAAAACCACATTGGAGAGTTAAGCATGTATGGAATTTTATTTCAGTCTCTATTGGTTATTTAAATTAATGATGTTTTCAGGTGGAGTCTAAATGATAATACAGATCAAGGTGAGTTTTGCCAGGGAGCTGGACACTAGTCTATTATTCAAAGAATGTTACTGACTAATGTTGAAATAATCCTAAACAGATAATAGGTTTAGTGAAAGAGAATTTTTAAATAGTTTCAAACATTTTCAAATGCCCTGGAATTGTGTCAACTCATTCTTTAGCAATGGAGATTAATACTCCTGAATAGTCCCACATACCTCAATGGCAGATCCCCCAGTATTTATCCAGTGTGTCCGACCAAAGCAGAGTGCAGAATAAAGGTCATCGCCTCTTGTTTGGTCAAGCAGTACCAGCTCAGTAGTTCCTGCTGTGTCGTTGTAGAGTTAATGAGGTTTTCCCTACTACAGGAAGAAGCTCCAGTCCATCCCCACGTCAAGGGATCACCTCCAGGTCTAATTCCTGAGATTGTCAAACCCCAGCCTATTTCCTGGAGGTCTTAGAGGGATTTCAGATGCTACCACTCCAAACTGGTCTCTCACACACTTTCCTTCCACTTTGTACACACTCACTCACACTCTGGTTCCAACTCTTCTCTTCCTGTCCCTAACTTTCTTATCTCCACACAGGTCTCTGAGCTAGAAGACTGATTACAGAGACTTGCCATCTCAGGTGTTTTCTGAGGTGCTACAAGTCCAAGGTACCTACTGACCAAATACACCAATCTCAGTAAGGTGAGCTTTATACTCCTTGAACTGTACCTCACTAACCAGGGAGACTCCACTGCCTTTGTGTTATTCACCGATTCTGCGTTAATGCTTCACTGCAGCTGTGCAAGTACTTAAAGGGTTTGCAGAAGTACAGGCTGATGAGGAAAACTTGTGAATGGACATTCTTTTGGTTTTGCCTCAACTATGCATGTACATATTTAGTTAATTAGGACATTAATTTGAAATTACTTTTGCAATTACTATGCTAGTAGGTACGGCAGAATTGAACAAGATTGATTACAATGGGACTATACTTAACTGCTTAAAGTAAAACACGGACATAAAACCTCAATGTATCAAGAACAAACTTCATCTGAAAAAAAAAGGAGAGCTTCTAGCATGCTATTTGTGTGACTTCATCGTGAATAAGATTGGTGAACTGATCTGGATGCGAAATCAGTTAAAAAAAAAAATTACCGTGTTTTGCTTTGTTTTTTTAACTGGGGAAATTTCGCTCAAGCTGGTATCGCTGTTGAACATTTTGTAACATCAAACCACAGCCTCCTACAGGAAATGTAAATAAATCCTGCCAAGGGTGGCATGGAACTTCAATAACCTTAAACCATTTTACACCTAAATGAGAGCATCTGTGAAAGGGATTAGCATGCTGTAATTTACGTGCAGTGACTTCCCACCTTGAGCTGGTTTGCCTTAACTTTCCTGTGTGTCCCTAGGCAGATAAGTAGACATGGAAAGAGCCTGGACTGTGCTGGTTCAGTCACTTCGTAGAATGATTCCACGGATCTGGGTGTTTGAAACCCATCCTGCACAGACTCTCCTTGATTTTGGTGGTGGAGCTTCACTGGATGGACTTGCATCACTCACAGCAACACTGCAGCTGAGTAGGTTTTTCAGCGATTTATCATTAGTGACGAGGGCAGTACGCCTGTCTTGGTAACTATTGTCGTTCAAGAGCATGCTGTTGGCTATGGTAATGGAGATTAAAAGCATCTTAAAATGAAACAGCTGCAGTCCCTCAGTTGTTATTCATTAACATTTCATTGTTCAATCTGTTTTATTGATTTTCATAGTGCATAAAATACACAAAATGTGGAGAAAATCTGATACCAAATGAAAGAGCAATGTATAGAGAATCATGCAGTCTGAGGAATGGCTACGGTGAAACAGGCGGTCTGAAACAGGCTGGGCATGAATTCATCAAAGGAAGCGGACTGACCTGCCACCCTTTATTTTAAAAAGGCTGGAAAAAAACTGTTAAGTGCCTCTGTGGAAGTACGTAGCTGAAATGATAGCAGCCTCCCAAACCAGAACACAAGCCTGTGCCTCCACTCAAAGGGGCGTAAGATTCTGCTCAAAAATGTAAGCAATTTGGGCAGAAGGCCTTTGGCCCTAAGTTAAGGGGGATATAGTTTGATGTGTGTGTATATATATTTCTGCGTGTGTGAGTGTGCTTTTGCTCCTTGTAGAAAAGGCTGTGCAGATGCAGTGGCAGAAAGCTCAAAAGCAGAGAAGCAATTGAGTGGCCTGATCCAGTACAGTCATCAAGAGGAAAAGAGCTTTTGTGGGGAAGCTGCCCTAAAAATATTGCTGTTAAAACCAAAGTTATCTCCCATTGCTTAATGCTACCTGGGTTCAAGAACACAGGGCTTGTAGCCAGAGAGAACTGCATATAAGCTACCTGACTCCATCATCAATTTATCTTCTTAAAGAGAATAACCTTCAAGCCTCCATTTTTTTTGGCACAGCGAATCAAGTTGAAAAGGGTAACAATATAATCTGCATGAACAGTACAAACTGTGCCTGGTGGTCAGGGAGCCAAACTGGCATCATCCAAATCCCAGGGAGGCCAATGGGATGACTCTGATTTCACCCAAAGTGTGCTTTGGGTCAAGTCCAGCAGTAGCATATGTATCATCTAAGCATATATTGCTTCCCTCGCAGCTAAACCATTGTTTTAACTTTAAGTGGTTACAAAACAGCAGCTCTCTGATAGCAAAGACGTTACCCTGTCGCTATGCTGCTAGTTAAAGACAGAGAAGATGCTTTACGTCAGTGAAGCACTTCATCCTGCCAAGGACCACTCCTGCTTCGCAAAGCAGGGGCTGTCTCCAGCGCTGCCTCTGTCCCTGACAGGGGTCAGGGCCATGAACGTATGCAGCCGGCATATGCCCTAACAGCGATGGGAGCATCTAAGGCCTCCAGGCAAACCTCCTGAAGTTCCATAATGTGATTCACAGGCCGTTTTGGACACTCTCTTCCCTTGGACTTCATGCACAACAAAGCCATAATGGGATTCTCAGTGTGCCTGGGCTCAGTGCCATATGAACAGCAGTTGTATCCTGGCAGAAGAATAATCCAGCCCTGGGCATTGCTTTCCTGTACTTTGGGAGTATTTCAGGTCTGGCACCTCTATGAAATTGGTCAGAGAATAGGATTTGGCTATGTCACCCTTGCTGAACACATTAATTAACATTGTTGAAGTGCCTGGCTTTTTCTGTAGCCACACAATGTTAGTTCTCAATGCAGACTATCAGCTTTGCTCTACAGGAGCCAAACACTGACCTTCTTCTATTTCATTCTCCTAGAGCCTCTTTTCCTGTGATTTTCATTTACATTGCTAAATAGCCCAAGCATACTTAGACTACTATCTGTCTCTCTCTAGAATACAACAGGCATTTATCCGGCACTATAAATATAATAATGATAATAACAGAGCTGTCTCTAAGTGTTTATTTGGACACACCTGGTAAACCCAAGGGAAAGGCTGAATGCAGCGACATATTTCATTAAAAGACAACTGATGTTTTATTTAACTCAATAATTAAAAGTTTTACAAAGATCACCTCAGGGTGTTTTTTTAATAGCTTGGTTTCAAGTGAATGCCCAAGTCAACAGGTATGATAATTGTCCAAGAGAATAATTTTAATATAAGCAATAAAGGTTCTTACAGATTCAGATATGTTTCCCTCAAGACAATGAGAAGTGTTTCTACAGAGAGTATGATGACTGTATAAATTAGTCCATCATTCTTCCGTGCCCAAACTATAGAAGGCTCCCAAATGATTTGAGCAGATAGTTTCCTACAGCAGGTCGGTGATATTATGGAGCTGTAAAACAATGGTACTCAGCTGGTTTAGCCCCCATTCAGAGAGGTTTTTTGCCTATCGGAAGGACAGTATTTTGCTTAAAGCAGAACATGGAAAGAAAAGATATGCTAACTGCACAGTTGTCAGATTGCTCTTCTTTTTTTTAAACAGTTTTTTTTTTTTTTTTACAAGCTGAGGACTTACGGAGGGACACAAGAAAAGAAGTGAGCAGAGCAATGTCTTGGGAGCAGCTAATTAGTGAGAACATGATATGAAAGGGGGATTAAAGTCTCCTTTTGTCTTGATGAAATGGATGCTGGCTCCTGCATGGTCTATTCCCAGCCTGGTGCAGAAGCCTGACAGCTCTTCTTATGCATTAAGTGCTATAAAATGCATTCTTATGCTGCCAGTCCAACTTCTGGAATTAACTTTACCCTTTTCATGTCCTCTCAATATCTTAGCTTTTTTTCCCCTCCGTGCTGCTGTTTTCTGGATGAAATATTTTCTTATGTGTTTTGTGACAAATTGCTTGTCCTTTCTGTCTCCTTAAGGGAAGAACTTGTTGCTATGATTGGGCACATTTTTCTTATGCGTGACACATTTACCTTGCAAACCTTGTGGTGCCAGAAGATGTTACCCCGACAGATGTTTGCTATGCCAACACAGTCTCAGCAGTGAGCATGGTGAGTGTTTCCTAATCCGTTTCAACACAGGGATAGTTGATTAGCTCAAACCATGTTAATGAGTTTTGAAGTTTATCTGGCCACATTCACCCTGAGTGGCCTTCATAATGTGGAGCTGAAGTCTGGGAGAAGGTCCAGTGAGCCGGCAATGGAGAAATGAGGACAGTTAGGTCTTCAAGTACTCCAGTTTGACCTGGCAGAAGACATCATTCCATGCCCCAAACTTTCTTTACAAGCAAACCATGATCCCTTAGTATTTTATGCCTTGCCTGGTACATATTTAAATAGGGCTGAAAAATATTTGCAAGGAAGGGATTGCATGTAAGTATATGGGCTCTGTCTGACATCAGTAGGTTACACCAGTATTGACCAGCTAAGAGCTTAGCCCTTTGTATTTTAGACATGCGTATAATGCTATACATATGTGAATGACTGCATGTGAGCATTGCAGTGCAAACCAGAACAATCATAATCTTAGTAAAGTATGAACATGAATTGTTATAGAATTACCATAATAGTGTTTATAGTAGTAGGTATAAATGGTACCATGAGGCTGATTAAAGCTAAAGAGCTACTTTTCCTGCGCGCTGATTACAATTAGCTCTTCACTGAATTGCTTTCCAAAGGACTCCATTAAACTACAGTCAATTGACCTTACAGGCTGTATTTTTAGTATGCATTAAATGCCAGCTGAAGTTTTTCACATAGGGAACTACACATATTCTAACCACAAGTATAGTGAGGTGAGTGGAATAATCTACCTGCAATAGCAGAAAAAGCTGGGGCTTTGTACATACTGTTACATTACAGGTTTGCAAACTTTCATAAGCTTTTAAAAATCCAAATCTATCAACTCTTTCTCTAGCATACGGGTAAGTCCCCATCAGCCTGCTCTCGTGTTTAGGTATGTCATAAGATTACATTTCAGGAGTCTGAGGGGAGGGAATAATATCTATATCCCTAAGGGCCACCAATTGAAAATGTGATCTGGGTGTTCAGTTTCCCAAAGCCCAAATGTTACTCATGGTAAGTTTTAAGACACTCTACTTGTATTTGATCAGTCATTATTTTCAGTATAAGAGCAGAGCCTTTCACCTCACAAATCTCACTTTCTCCATTTCTTTCCTCCAGCCACACCCCCACCCCCCCTTTTAGGTAACAGCCGCAATCCCCGATACTGTAGTTGATATATAACCAGTTCTATACTGTGCTGGTATCTGGTTTTGCTTTTGTAACTCAGCAGAGTCTATTGCTTCCTTTAAGCCCCACCTAAATTTAACATAAATTTTAACACCCCCCTCTTTGTTTTAATATTTGATACTGCCTCCCCTCTCCTCGCCAAATCGTCTTCCCTGCTGATTTCCTTAAAGCACCATGAAGGCTGATTTTGTTCTCACTGTGAATCTGCCCAAATAAGATTGGCATTTAACAAAAAAAACCCCCAACCTTTTAGAAACAAAGCCCTGAAGACTGAATGCAATCATGCTCATTCTGAGAGCTGCAGTCATTTGTCCTTGGCTTGTTTTTCCCAGAAATGATGACTGGCACAGGCATATTTTTTCATAAGGGTAGTTGGCTCTGCTCTCACTTGGCTGGTCTTGGGAGATGATTTCAGTTACAGCTTCATCTGCCAAGTCCCATATTCCCTTGTGACCTAGTTTGGATTTTAGTTTTCCAGCTAGACCACCTGCCTGGTGTTAATTAGTTATGGTTTCCTTTTTATATGCAAAATTGTTTTAACTTCATGAGCTGGCACAGGTTTGCCCGGGCTTCCCTCCTAGTCCTACTGTACAAGCAGCGTTGCCTGCCTAGACCTGTCATCTGCACTATAAAATCAGCCAGCCTCAATCACATATGACAAATTGTTCAAAGGGAAGGGATAGGAGAGGAGAAGCAGCAATTAACTTTCGTGTTTTCCACTTTGAGGCTGTTGTGCTCTCCAGACTTAGAAAATACTCGTCTGACTGAGTTGCTGGTCTTTTTTTCTAAAAAGTTGCTGGTTTTTAACCCAAAGCAGAAGGAGAGGTAAAATGGCTTTAATAAGTATCATAGAATCATAGAATACCAGGTTGGAAGGGACCTCAAGAATCATCTGGTCCAAACTTTCTTGGCAAAAGCACAGTCTAGACAAGATGACCCAGCACCCTGTCCAGCTGAATCTTAAAAGTGTCCAATGATGAGGAATCCGCCACTTCCCTGGGGAGATTATTCCAACAGCTGACTGTTCTCACTGTGAAAAATTTTCCTCTTGTGTCCAGTCAGAATGTCCTCAGGAGTAACCTGTACCCATTACCCCTCGTCTTTTCCATGTGACTCCTTGTAAAAAGGGAGTCTCCATCTTCTTTGTAGCCACCCTTTAAACACTGGAATGCGCTGATAAGGTGTCCCCTAAGTCTTCTTTCCTCAAGGCTGAATAAACCCAGTTCTCCCAGCCTTTCCTCCTATGGCAGGCTTCCCAATCATCTTTGTGACCCTTCTCTAGACCATCTCCAGCCAGTCCACATCTTTTTTTGTAGAGGGGACCAAAACTAAATACAGTATTCCAGGTGTGGCCTCACAAGCGCTGTGTAGAGTGGCATAATGACTTCTTTATCTCTGCTGGTGATGCCCTTGTTGATGCAACTCAGCATCCCGTTGGCTTTCTTTGCTGCAGCAGCACGCTGCTCACTCCTATTGAGCTTATTGTCCACTGGGACCCCCAGGTCCCTTTCCACACCTGCTCCCCAGCCGGGTAGATCCCAGCCTGCGCTGCTCTCCTGGGTTATGTTTTCCCAGGTGCAAGACCTTACACTTGTCCTTGTTGAACTTCATATGGTTCTTTTTAGCCCACTCTTCCAGCCTATCCAGGTCTTCCTGCAGGATGGCTCTGCCTTCCGAAGTGTTCACTTCCTCACTCAGTTTGGTGTCATCAGCAAACTAGAAGTCCATGTGTCCAGCTATTTATAATCAAGCCATACAGCTTTGGCAGGGCTGTTCTTTCACACCCAGACTATTTGCCATCTATTTGTTACATCAGGCTGGACTGATTATCCTGTTACTCTGATCGGTACTCCCAGCAACCTCTGTGCATCCTACCCAGTCCGTTCCTGTTGTAACTGGTGTTATGGAACCTATTGCAGGCACACACCGTGGAAGAACACCACCAGACAAGTTGCATGACACTGAGGCTGGCCACCAGTCTGGTCCTCACAATGATGCCACACTAGCCCACAACATTCTGGGCTTCCTCTGGTCTGAATAAAGAGCCAGACTCTGATTTTCTTAGCTGCTTTTTCTTGACATTGGCATTCTGTCTGCCCTCACTTCATAGCAGCCTTTTGCCTTTAGTCCCAACCAACAGACTTCTCCATATGTTATACAGATTTTATTTCCCTGGATTTTGTTTCTCCACTTCTGGGGACTCGAGGTTTGTAGTTCACTTTTTGGAGGTTTGTCATTGTTGATAAATGATGGTAAAGGTGGTAAAAAATTGTTTATCTTTTCTAATCTTCTTTCAGCTTTCTCAGACGCCCTTCTAAACCGTTCTAGTAGATGCTGTTTCTTTATCAGAGCTATATTGCGTAGTTACTGCAGTGAGTGCTTGGCTACCCTGAGTCTGCTAGAGTTGTCACCACATCTAGAATTTCATGTGAAGAAGTGATCATCAAAGCTCAGTTATCTACCTGGGAATCCCTTTGTGTTATGGCAAAGTTTCTCCTAACACTTCTTACAAGCAGCAGCAAAGGCAACCGAGACGCACATTCAAAACAACATTGTCGTTCTAGCTGTTTGGCACAAAGGCTGTCCAATACCACATGATGCCTTGTCAAATACTGGTGCTGAATGTGGCTTTGGATTCTGGTAGACACAATCATGCAAAGCCATCTGTGTGTATAGTATGCCTACTTATATGTCTTGCTTGTTTCATTCAGTGCATGTCATCTCTTTGCAAGATTTCATTGACCAGCAGCTTTTAAACCCAAAGGTACTGATAGGTTCTTCTAATATGAACATAGACCCAACAATTTCACTGAATAACTCCAGACCCATTTTATCTAACTGAAACAGCATCTATTTTTCAGAAAGATATCCAAACCCTCATGTAAGGATTTAAAGTAGGATTCACTTCTAGCAATGTAAAAGTCAGGTCCTTAGTGTACAACCACCTCAAGGTGCGTTCGGAAGCCTTGCATTTTAAGACCACTCTTTGAGCTACTGAAACTTCCCTTTAGCATAGTTTCTCTCTCAAAGGAAACCCAAGCTAGGTTAAATCAGAGATTTAGCTTTCAGATGGTTAAAATTAGGTGAACCAAGCTTTCTCTCTTTTCACCAGTGACAAATATACTAACTTTTCCGTTTTATCATTTACAATGCAAATGACACCTGCCAGTTTTGAGTCAGCCATGTTAGCCTTCATCTATATGGGCCTTGTCCCTAAGCTGTGCAGTTTTGAAGATGCTAATTTGGATGACATCATGGCTGCTGTCATCAGTCTGCTGTTTCTGCACTATGCAAATTTGATCTAGAGTAACTGTACAAGTGGCCAGAAACCAATTATTTCAGTACAGATAAGAGTGGTTGTACTAAAAAAAAGGCCTCCTTTCTGAATTTGGGCTGAATTTGCCTTATTCCTCCTCAGATAGTTTTCACAATGTAAGAAGAGACTATCCTGTGAAGATCCAGTGAGTCCAGGTAGCTCAAAGCCCACATACTTTAGGCTCCAACCTAGAGACGTGACAAGGATGGAGCTGACCTCAAGCGTATGAGTTATGCTGCTGATTGTCAGAGAACTACTTACTTGGTTAAGTGTCTTGGTACATCAAAGTTTCTGTGGGTCCATTAACAGTACCTTTGACATGAGAGGGGTATTTAATGGGTCCTTCAAATATCAAAGAGGGAGAGGTCCCCTAATAACACTCCAATTGTGTCTGAACTAATAAACTAAACATTCTGGGAACCACTCTTGGGCAGTGAGCACAACTGGCACTTGGGTTCACATTGTCACACTCTTGCCCTCCAAAGCAAGGTCCCTGCATTCAGGTTGCCCACTGGGAAGACTTTCTGTCCCTTGTTCACCCTCAGACCATGCCTGGGTATTGTCTGGGAGAGTGCGATTTGATGTGAGCCAAAACGATCCCTGGGACCTTTTTAAAAATTTAGGAGTACAGTCAATCGAAGCCCAGTGCCTGGGAACATTCCTTGCCACTTTTTAATTTACTAGAATTGTTGTAGCCTCAGAGACTGAACACTCATCTCAGGTTACTTACACAAGCATGCACAGAGGCAGGAGAAAATTGAGAGGCAGATAGTTAGGAAAACAATCACTTTGTGCTTTTCTACAAAAGCCGCATATACTTAACTGTGATAATCTGGACAAAAGAAAATGGACTTTTTCCAGGCTGTTGAAATGCTGGAAGATTTCAGACCATGGAACTATTTGTGTGCCAAAGTCAAATCTTTGTCCAAGAAATACTTAGAAACTGCAGCTATTAAAAAAAAAAAAAAAAAAAGTGTTAATATTTGTTATAAGAAGATCAAAAATTATTTTGTGCACTTCAAAATTAATAGATCGTGTTTTGCAAATGAATGGAAAAAGGACAAATAAATGACTGCAAAACAAAACAAAACATTTCTTCAGGAGTCTAAGTCAGCTTGAAAGATGAAATATAACAAGAGAAAATTCCTAGGCAGCCGTAAGCTCCTGTTAAATCAGTACCATTACTGTTCTCACCATATAGCATTGACAAGCCACCCACTTCCATTGGGTTAATACTGTACAATCTCGAAGAAAGACCATCTTCACTGAAGACCCTCCATTCTAAACGGGTCAAGTACAACAACATCCTTAGCCACGGGTAGTAAATCTCTGCAAACATCTTACTGCAGGATACATGGCAATCCAAACTGTACTCTGTGAAACCTGTACAACTTAATATCTTCACAGAACATCTCAGAGACCAGAATGCGGCCAGTTTCAGCATATGCCCTCATTTTTGAATTTTCACATAAATTGTGTCCTTGCTCCAAAATTATGACAATTTCTTCCTTTCTCCGTCAATGCTCTCACTGCGCTTTCAGGCAGTGTAAATAATTTGCTGATGTGCAAGCTACAAATGCAACCCTGCTACCTGCTGGCCCCGAGGTCATTGCCTGAAACTTCCCTCTTCCCAACCAATTCATTTATACTTTTGTGAAACTGGATACATTCATCTGTGCATGCATTAAGGGTACCAGTTCTTTTGAAAACTGTTCAGAGAAGGAACCGGAGCTGATGAACCTTACAGTATATGACTCTATTGAGAATAAATGAGGGGAGAGTAAACTGAAAAAAAGGGAAGGAGGATAGCTGAGAGTCCCAGCAACAGCGCAGAGCCGCAGGAAGGGCCTAATGAAACCGAATCCGACAGCAGCTGTGCTGTGTTACATACGGCGTCTAGCAGAGATTTCACTGGACTGTCCAGAGGATAACAGGAGGATGTACAGCCTAGCATGCACGTTACAGTTTCCAATTAAAAGTAGTTAAAGAATTTTTTTTAAAGGGACTACTTCACTGAAGAAAAAAACAAGCAAAAACCCCAGATGCGTTTGAAAAAAGTAAACATTGATGAACATTTGAAAAAAGTAAGCATCAACTTGCAATTTGTGCAAGTTTCTGTAGGACATTTTCAATAAAGATTTTGTCAGAAGAAATTTTTTTTTGCAGTATTCATGCTGACATAGAAGATGTTCTGTTGGTCCGGTTGAATTATTAGAAATGTAGTTACATTGTTCTACCAGCTAAGAACAAATAAATTATTTCTGAAATTCCAGAAGTGGTACAAAATGGAAACAACCTGAGTGGCCCTGAGATACGCTTCAGGAATTGAAAGTGGGGAACCGTGTCACTTTTTAAATTCACCAGTTCTTGAGGAGTTACCAAACTATCGCATGAACAGAACAGGCTTTGAAATGCTTTCCAGGTCTGTAGTTTGAAAGGAAGGAATTTCTCACAAAGAAGAGTAAAATGAAACCTTTAGTGTGAGGAGGAACCATCCCACTTTCTAATTCATCATACATAAAAGCCAAGCGCTGGCCACAAATTGAGCTGGGATTACTGCTGGTCTTTTAATAAACAACAGCCTTTCTAGGGCAGAGTCTTTGTCAGAAGTCTCATTTGGGGCTGACAGGGAGTAGGATCGTGCACATTTCATTACTACACAGGTAACTTGTGTGATACAGCCTTAGGTTTTGAGTAGCTACTGGCTGTGGATGCAGCCCTTCTTGAATGGAGTGCTGGCTTGAGTATTTGATAAACTTTCTTATAAAGGCAGGTTTTTCAGCCTGAGCTGAGCTCCCTGCTGCTGTAGCTACTTGTTAAAGTTCTCTGAGCTAACTAGTTTAAAGCCAGCGTGGCCATATTTATCCTTTAAAAATACAATTACTTTCCCTAGATTTTAACCGTCTGAGGTTAGAAAGATAGTCTAATTTAGCCATAGGGCATCTTGACTCTAAACACGGGATTAATGGCTATAATAGGAATGGCAAACATGTCAGGGAGCATGAAAGTCTCCTTTTGTCCTGCTGCAGGTTTGAAATTAATAAGGGGGTCTTAAGACTCATATCAAGGAGGAAAACACATCCTAGATGAATCCCGTGCAGGGTGTCCACTAGTGTTACTAAAATCTGGACAAGATAATGGCTTGAAAGCTTTCTTGGATCCCTGGACGTCCCATACCAATCCATATAGCCCGGTTGCCCTCATCTCTGCTTTTACCATCCCCCAGGGAGACAGAGTCATATGAGCTGCTGTGCAAGCACCTAAGACAGATGTGACCTAAGACCTTCTGGATGTGTTTGTCTCTCTTCTAGATGCCAAAGGCACCTTTAGCTCATGAGCTAGGACAAGCTTTTAGCTAGGTAGACATATGTGAAATGATTCCAGTGCAGTTAAACGCCTCCAGGTCATTGTTGCAACAAGCCAAAGACAGCTGTGGTAGGCAAATTAAGTCAACTGCTACTGATGCCCAGCTGCTTGCTCCTCCCCTCCTCAGTTCTGCTGGTGTAACTAGTTGTCAGTGGGTTTGTGAATGAACCAGGGGGAAAAAATGGCTGGACAGAGCAATCTGGGGTGGAAACCACCAAACGTGAATCAGCAGCAGCTGGGCTACATCATCTGACCATGACTGAAGCTTTAATTCTGTGGACTTGAGACTCAGCCCTGCTTGGCAAAGTATTCCATGTATTGTGAAGGTCTTCTTTCCTTAGGAAAGGGGGAGAGTGTTTCTCCCCTGTATGTTAGCACAGGAGAGAAGCAGAGAAAACTTTTCAGGAAGGCAGCGTGAAGCAACCACCCCATGAGGGTTCTTCAATGCCAAATCTGAGAAATCAACTGTGTGGCCGTGCTGACGACTCGGCACCACACAGTAACAAAAGGGTGGGTTAAACAATTTTAACTGCAAGATCTTTCCAGTTAGTTATACTGTGATGGATTCCCAGAAACACATTCCTGTCATCTGCAGAGAAAATGCTCAGTGGTAGGTCATGAAAGAAAAGCAACATGTGTGCATATTCAGCTCTAGCTGAACAGCTTTTATTTTTTCACTAGGTTTTTCTATATACAAGATGCTACAAATAATATTCAGATGATACTATGTCACTCCTGGTCCCCCGAATCCCTAGTGGGTTAAAAGCTGCAAGCTCTGTGTGCACTCATATCCCCTGGAAGAACTACAGTAATATGCAAATGGCACATGTCATCACTAATTCCTGGGAACGATAGAGAAAATATACAAAAAGTTTAATGAACGGAAGAAGAAAGAGAAGTGGTAACTGACATTTCTAGCTAGGGAATATGACAATCAGCAGCAGGGCTACCAGCCAAATCCTCTTATAGGCCCGAAAATGCTAAAAGCTTTAACTGAGTGTAAACAAATGCCATGTTCGGTGAAAAGCAGTCTTGAGGGACAGATCTGTTAACCATCAGTGGGCATGTTTCATCTCACCGCTCCTTTGGAGCCAGTTAAAGGGAGCTTTGTGTACCTGCTTGCAGACAGGAGCTGCGGTTCTGTGACGCAGGAAACCATTGCCTTCCCCTCAGGCCTAAAAGTGGAGACTAGAGCTGCTGCCTACGTATATAAAATATAATATAGACCATTTATAAACCCAGAATTCTTCAAACGCCTTCCCTTAGGCTACCACTTTGCAATTTATACACAAAGAGAGCAAGGGAAATGTCAACTTCAGGTGAAAACTGAGGACAGATTTATTTTTTAATTTAGTATATAAAGTGAACCTGTCTTGTTACATTAGCCTGCAATAGCATGAAGTATTGTTTAATGCTTAAAAAAATGAACCATATCTCTGAAATCTTGCCTTAAAAACCTGTGCAAGGTAAAGCACAAGCCCAGGAAAGCATTTAACTGCTGGTTTCACCGTCAGCTTGGGAGTAGTCCCACTGAAGTCAATGGCAGTGCTCGTGTACTTGATGTCCTGTCCATGCTTTGATGTACCTTTGCCTCAGGCCTCAATGACCTTCTTCCATGAGAGAAGACAGTCTTCCCCCTTTT
>NW_009646402.1:271419-321231 GCF_000708025.1 Charadrius vociferus | reverse complement strand
AACTTGTCACTTGTTTACAGTCAGTGAGCTGTTCAGCTAGTGAACCAAAGCATCTCAAAGCAGATATTTAACAGCTTTGGTTGATTTTAACAGCTTTTGTGGATTTCTTCTGTATGATTTAATTCAAGGCATCTCAAAGCAGATACTTACAGAAAGGAACAGCAAAGTCTGACTACACCATTTGTAGGGGGGTTTGGATTTGGCAATCTCCGGAGAGGTCTCTTCCAACCTCAGCTGTTCTGTGAACTTTTTAAAAAAAAAAAAATCCACAACAAGCTAAAGCAATGCTAAGAAACTCTGCTAAGGAGTTGCTCAGACTATGCTTGCTGTACTAGGATGTCTTCTTCCTGCAGCAGTAGCTCACTGGGACTGACCCACCATCACTGGGCTCTACTACATCGGTGGGGACCTGCGTAGCCACAGAGGCTGAACAATGAGAGGTGCTGGTGAAAGTCTGCTCTGGCGTTACTCCACTGCAGTGAAGGGAGCATCCCAGCTGCAAACTGGTTCCCAAGGAAAGCAGAACCCACTGGAAGCTGGTGCCCTTGCTTTATTTGCCTATCACAGTAATAAATCTGTGGTTTACCTAGTGACGGCTCGTGGTTAATAACGTTAAAATTATTGCAATTTGATGAACAAACTCCTGAAAAAAATGTTCTCAGCAAGAAAAAGACGTGTTTGGAAAACAGCACAGATCTTACAGTCAGGTCAAATCAATTTAATTTTCTGGGGCTGTTTCGCAGTACTAAAAGAGTACAGTCAGTCACACAGACTCCTTTTTTTTTCACACTGTAATTTGAGAGGAGCTCTCTTATAGCTATGCTTTTTTTCATCTGGCAGGTGGTTTTGGGATATCTCACCTGCAGACTAGAAGTGTTTACAGGTATTTGCTGATTTATTTTCTTCTTGATAATTTACCAGCAGTAAAAATTAATCTTCCTAATTCTTCTCTACAGGGGAAAATTTTCTTGTGATACCTAAAGGTAGCACGTTAATCATTATTGACATAATCTGTGCCCTGAAATACAATCTCTGCAGATATTCACATGGCTTCAGTCTTTTATTTTCCAGCCTGAAGAAATCATTTTATAGTTTTTAATCGCAGCCCCTGGGTTATAGGGATATATCTGTGGATTACTCATGAGGCACAGCTAATTGCCTAAGTCATCACCCAGACAGTTGAATTTAAATCAAACCGTCAGTGATGGTCTGTGTCTCCAGGATCTTTGACCTTACTGACGGCCAGAGCCAGGCAGTCGGCAGTCCCTGGGTGGGATTCCCAGGCTGCATCCCTGTCCCGAGCACATACTGCCTCCTGCCTTCCCACAGCGCGACCTGTGTCTCTTACCCCTCCTGGGGCAGCAGATGTGGTGAGCCATCACCACTTCTCGCCAGGAAAACAAAATGCGGCGCCCGCCTGGCTCAGCCCAGCGGGAACAGACACACTTCTTCCTGTTGAGCGTCCTTCAGGAGAGTTACCCTGGGCCTCTGTTACAAAAATAAAACTAAAACCCCAAACCTGCCCCCCTCACCTCCACCCAAACCCTGAGTAGCACGATTACAGGCATTTTCTTACGTGAAAGCCATGAGCTTGCCTTCCCTTTTTGCCTACCAGGACTTTGGAATCAGGCCAAATGCATTCACTTTAAGAGTCACGTCTATATGCAGAAGAAGTGATTCAGTTTTAAGGTGTTACCACCTGCAAACATACGCTTGCTTTGGTAAGTTGTATGCCTACCTCAGGGTTAAAGTACAGTTTGGATCAGTTACTACCTTGGTTATGTCCACTAATCCATCTTTCTTAAAACTCTTTCTAACAGCTGGAACTGCTCTGAGAAATTTCAACCAACCTTTTTCATGTGCAAGAATGATTAAGTGGCCAAAAGAGGCATCTCTCCTTTCCCCTTCAGAGCTGAACCTTCCTTTGTATCTGGATAGGCAAAAGCCCTCCTGCCCCACTGAACATCTGGTATAATACTGCCCATGAGATGTCATGCAATTGTATGGGACAGTTTCTGGTTTGGCAGGGGGGTAGCAGGATGTAAGTGCCTTCCAAAATCAGTGAAACTTTAACTAGTCCATAAAATCACACAGAAAGCCTTCTACCTTCTGTTCCTTACTGAAAACTACTATGAATGCACAGTCTGGTGACTGTAGACATTCTAGTGACATTCAAAAAAGTTAACTAAGTTAGGTAAAATACAGGTTTAGAAAATACTTTTACTACAGTCTCGTATTGCAAATTGATTTTAATTTTTTTCTTGTCACTGATAATCTCACTTCAGGGGTTTTTTAGGAGTTTCATCTGTATCAAAGAGAAGGCAGGTCAGATCATAGTAAAATATCTTTCTAAATTAATTGTAGAAATAATTATGTAAAATAGACTTTCTTCCTCTGTCTGCCCAGGAAGGGATATTTTCCATTGGCTTCTGTTGATGTTATATTCCTGTCAGCATTCAGAGGCACATCACTAGTGTGAATAATGTTGTGATTTTTCTTTCCTATGTGAAAGCCTAGGAACTACAGAGCCTTCATATAAATTGTATTGCATTAGAATAATTGCTAGGGAATGTAGGACAGCATTGACAGAAACACTTCCTACCCACTCAGTGAATGGAAAACCAGCGTGGTGTGAGTTCCAAAGAGTTTGGGAGACAGTCATGAGCTCTGACACTTGACTGGACTCAGGTTCTGATTGTAGGTGCAGAACTCAAATAAGACAGAGCCACTATCTGTAGTCCAAGTGATCGCATTCCAAAATATGAGGTGACTGTAAAAAGAAACAGTTATTTCAGGAAAGTTCTGCTGTAAGCTGTAAAATCAAGGAATGGGTCAAGGAAAATGCAGTATATGTTGGCAAACAGACACGAAGTGTGTACAAATATGCACTGGCTTTGCTCTGCAAACGTTCCAAGTACCTGATGCTTTAAGCAATCATTCTTAGAATGTATTATTAAATTATAAATATGTATTTAACAACCAGAATAAGTATTTTAGGATGTCAGTCAAGTGTAAGGAAATATCTAAGAAAGCCTAGCCAAAAGGAAAGTGCTTGACCATTGTATGGTAATGGATGTGTGTGGGATTCAAAATATACCATTGAGGTAACACAATACCATACAGCATCTGACTAGCAGAACCATAGACTTACACTGCTACTGATCTGGCAGAAAATACATTTAGCAGAGCTCTAGAACATTAAATAAAGGAAATTTCAGATCTTAAGTCAATGGGCCAGTTCAACATTTTCCGTTCCAAGAATGTACCAAATAGGAAAATAACATCTCTGTCTAAACAATAATTAATTTTATGGATTTTTTTTTCTCTCGTGGAATATGCAATTGGAAAAATAAATATTTTTTACTGTTTCATTTTCATGCCTGAAAACTGACATCTTTCCATGCATAAGATTTTTGTGCTCAAATTACGTAATTTCAAGGCAAAAAATTCAAATTAATGGTATAGAGAATGAGCGCATTAAAATACAACTCTCCCTAACTAAAGAGTAACTCTTGCCTTGAGTGAATTTTGAAAAAGGTAACAAAAGAGCTTGGAACAGTGGAAGGGAACCACCGAATCCAGTCCCCTACAAAGTGCACAAACACACTTTTAAGGTCTTGGAATTGCAAGGAAACATTTCAGTTAGTGATAATGAGTCCCGGAGTTTGGGTACAGCATTGTGACTTTTACCAAGAGAGGAGCATGAGGCTTAAAATTTTGGTGAAATAATTGGGAATTTCATATTACAGTACTTAAGGCACATCCCGTGAATTGGGAAGAATTTAATAAAGTGGGGTGTAAAGGTAAAGAGGAGTATTTTTCACATCTGGAACTGAAAAAAGAAGTGCTGGCAAGTGATGAGCTTTGAGAACAGGTACCACTAATTTGGCAGAAAAAGGTAATTTTTAAGAAACATAAAAAAAACCCCAAAAACATCAGGGCAGTCCAGCTGTAGAAATTTTGATCATAGAAACCATCCACCAAAGACAGCTTTTTGTTATCATACTACGGGATCTCCTTGCAGATGCTGGGAGTGGTGATGGGCTTTCTGACTTCTGAGGAACATGACAGCTGCTGCTTCTAGCTATTCCATCTCATTACCTCCAATTCTTTTTTTCCTAAAAAATTCTCCGGGGTTCAGCCAGCCAGCCAGCAGGTAATGACAGTGAAAAGGCTTTCTCGTGCCAAGGAAGCCATGGTAGACACACTCCAACCACTGACCCCATCCTGTGTATGTGCTTTTCCTCGTCACAAGAGGAAATTTTTACCACTTTCCTTGTGGCCAGGACCTCTCTTCAGTGGAGTGAGAGGAGGAAAAGCTCCAAAGCTCCGGCAGCAGCTCACTGGCAAGAGGTGGTGTCTGGTCCCCACCATTTCCCCTGTGGAAAAAGCCACACACGGGACGCCTTAATGCTACTGGGAAGCCAAAGAAAGCAGTTCAACAGCAATAGGTTTCCTGGGTCAGTGATACTCCTGCTTGCTCCCTTGTCCTTTCTTTCCCAGCCACCTGGAAACAGCAGTTCTCCTGTACTGTCTATTCTTTCCCATCCCAGCGAGATGAGGGAACAGGAACCACAAAGCTAAAATTATTGTTGAATTTAGGATTTCTAAAGTCAATACTGAAGACTTCAGTTTTATTAGCAATTGACAAGTGCAATTTATTCCCTCTGTGTTATAGTAATTAAGTGCCTTAGGAGCCAGAGCAGTAATGGATACCAAAATTTTCTGTGTTGGTCTTGTGAACTAGTGACTCCTGAGCCACTGACACATAGGAGATTTCAATCAGATTACCTGAAAGGGTGCCTGGAAGCATGATAAATGAAGGTAATTCGTCACTGTCCTTGCAGGTCTGCCTGGTCTGCAAAGCATGAGACAGTCTGCTGCTCCTGCAGATGGGAAATCACAGGGAATCCCAGCCCCACGCAAATGGGACCCTTAATGCATTGCCTCCAAAATAAAACATCAGCAAAACACTGAGAAAGGAAGAGGGAGAAATTAAGAGAACTTTTTTGAGGCCTTGATCTTTTCCTTATTTATAAAAGCAGCCTCAAAAGTACTTTCAGCACAGGTAATTTAGGTATTTTTTTTCTAAATAATACCTACCTATGCCTGTGATTTTTCTCTACAGCATGGATAGCGGCAGTTGAAGCTGGAAATAGGCCTGGCCCATTGGCTCAGATTGAGGACTGGATCCAGACTCTGTCAGAGCTCAGGGGTGTTCAAACTGAGCCCATTGCTAATAGCTATATTATTACAAAGGGACTTACAAAGCCACTGCTGATAGAAGACACGTATCCCCACAGTAATAAGCTTATACATAAAGGAAGGTTTCCCGTAGATCAGGTTACAAGTGAGAATTGCACATGCATTTTTATATATTTAAATTCCTACTAACTAGGAGGTGAGAGTAAGTAGTAACCACTCCACCGAGCCAGCTGTCCCTTTATGGTTATCAAGCCATAAAGTTCTCACATGAGAAAAGGTGTCAGTATACCTAGAGACAGCAAATCATGCGGAGGTGTTGAAGAAGGTGAAGATTTACTGCAGACATATGCAACCAGGCATTAACTTGACTGGAAGTCATTGATGTCATTGAAGAAGAAAGGATTTGCTTGTCTCACAGGCTGTGGTATTTTACACATTTTCTGATGTACATTTTTGTAGCAGAAAACCATATGTAAATCTTCTTAAAAACACAATAAACATAATTGCAGCTAAATCCATTCTCGCCTAAAAAGGGTCTATCCCCTCAGCTGTTATTTAATTTGGATCAAGATGGCAGAATCGGAGCAAATCCTGAGAACTGGTGATCCCCCCTCCATCCCTGAGAGAGGTGCTACTCTGGAAAGGGAGGACATGTGTTTGGCCAGGGAGGGCAAACCTCCATGAATGGGCTGGCAGCTCTTCTCTGTCTCTGTGAAGTTGTGCCAGAACTTCAGTGTCTGTGCAGGGGAGGTGCAGGGAAGAAAAGCTGTCCCTTATCTACAGTTAATAATTTAGCACTGAAAGTGGTTGGAAAATGAACAAATTAGGACAACAAAGTGCCTTGTGATCCACATGCAGGTGCCTTCCCATTGCCCTGTGCATGTCTCAGAGGTGCAGGAGAGCTGCTGAGCCAGCTGCTGGCTGCTTGCACAACCATCCCAACAGGGTGGCGTGCGGGTGAAGAGGAGGTAAGGGTTTTGTCCAAGAACAGCGGTGATTGCACAAAGAACCTGCAGAGTGGAGTAGACACCGGTTTTCAAGCCCATTGCAGATGAACTGCATCTGTGAAGTGGCAACAACACTCCTCCAGACCTCTGAGGAGTGTAGGCACAAGCATAACCCAACGGGGTTTGGAACCTCTGGCATCAGAAATCTCCCTGTGTCTTAAGCGAGGAGGTTTAGACACCATTATGTGATCAGATAAAGAGATCAATGTGTGGAGAGGCCGTGAGAGCCAAAATTTGAGATTTATAAATTATATATGCAGATAAAGCAAAGAAGCAGGGCCAAATGTTGTCGTCTGTTATTAATAGTGTAAATCCTTATAAACTCCCTGGAAGTCAGTGAATCTTGTTGCAGATTTGTGCAGGCTTGTCCCACTATGTTTGTTAACGTATTTAATTAAATACTGTTCTACTTTAATATACTGTGCAGGAAAAGTATAACGAAAGCTAGCAACAAGGTTTTAGAAATGCAGTTAATAGGCACAGAATAAGACCAAATTGGCATTTCATTTTATGGGAAATGTAATAAATTCAAAGATTTTGGCCAAAATATTTCCTCCATAGGTTATGGTGTTTTACTGAAATGAAAATTATTTACTAGGAAATATTGAATCTCATTTATGTTTAAATAGGTTTTTTTTTTCAGCAAACTGGCGACAGTATGTTTTGGTTGAACTACAGGTTTGAATTGCAACATTTTGAATTGATGTTACCCAAAATGAGGTTTTGATATAAACTTGAGATGTGATATTTGTATTTCAGAAATGTATCAGCCTTGTGATAAAAATGACCACTTTCTTGGTGAACAAACCAGTCAGGAGCCTAAATTGCCCAGCACTTTTCATGTCATTATATACTTCAGCAATTGCTACTTTCAGTCCAGTAACAACTAATAAGATACCACTTAATGAACCTGTTGCAATAACAAAATTGTCTCTCTGCCATGAGTCAGAGAAATATATTGCAATTCACACAGTTAAAATTACTAACAAAGCTGTAAGAACAAACCCAGGTGTTCATTCCTGGAGACATTCCTGCGGGAGATGTATTTTCTACCGCTGATAAAATTTGTGCTTTACAGAAGCAAGATCACTGGAAACCCCCATAGTATGGTCATAGTCTGCTCAGGCTCAGAGAGCTGCGTGGGTACCATAGGAAAAATTGAATATTAGAGTACAGTTTATATTACTATTTGTGTAAGTTACTGAGCATTTATCACTGAGCGTTTATCACCATAGCTCTGGCTTTCCTCTCACGAGAGACAGTACCGAGTATACTTGATTCAATAAAATCCACAGTACCTATTGCTTTTTCCTGTCAATATCGTTAAGTGAAAATAACATACCTGACACATATTTTTTTTTGCATTTCACTAATGCCACCTATTTTATTAAACCCTTTATGTAAAACCACATCATTCGTACTGAAAGAAAATAATACCCCCACCAATTTAGCTATAGTCAAATCGAAACCATTTTCACAAATGACTGGCAGATTTTTGCATTTGGTTTACATGGTTGGGTATGTTTGTTTTTATTGCTCAGTTGTCTTTAATGAGTAAATTTGTTTAGACTACAGGGAAGTTAAAATAGTTGTAAATATTTATTGGCTGGTTATTGAGAGGAGAACTCAAATACTTTTCAGAATGCATGGATATATAACAAGCATAGCAGACTTTTTTTTCCCTATAGGCTGCAGCATATATGACTATCATATGTTTTTCCTAAACCCAAGCCCCAGGGCTTTTCTGCAGAAGCTCCAGCTGAGGACAAGGGATATACTTGGAAGATCTGGGAGGAAGTCACCCACCATTCCAGCTTCCAGCTCAGCCTGGACACAGGCATTTGGCCTCCTGATTTGTATCAGATGTGCAGAAGATGGTCTCAACATTTCACCGCTCTTGTAATTTAATAAAAATTTCTATGCGCTGAAGAGGGATGGCTAAATACGAGAGATTCCTCTGCCAGACTCTTGAAAGCTTAGAGTTAGTGTATGGATTTAGACTGAAGAAACACACAGATGCCATGCTTCAGTTCATCTGGTATGTGCAAGGAACCATAATTACAAACACAGGAATGTCTGCCATGTACTTGCCCACATAGCTCTGCTGTACCTCTGCCAGAACAGGCAGTAAATATGTCACTGTAGAGTTACAGTAGAGATAATATGAAAACAATTATCATGGGTAATTTCAGGCACTTCTGCAGGGCAGCCATGTTTGCTGGCCTGTACAAGCTCATTTTCAACAAATTCAAACAAATTTGAACATGATGGACTTGAGAGTTTAGCTTAAACAAAAATGTTATCCCATTTTTCATTTGCTAACGAGTGATTAAAAGAAGAGAGGGAGAAAGAAGAACACAGAGACTATTAAATAAATAAATTAAAATAAATAAAAGTAAATAACATAAAAATAAATTAGGCTGTACGTCAGCAGCATTTGACTGAAAAATGTGCTTTCAATGGAGCTAAACTATACCACAGGAAAAATGAGCTGGAGAGCCATTGCATTATTAAACAGCCATTGCAGAAGTAGAGCTCACCAATTTGCATGAGCTCATCCATGTTTTTCTGAAGATTGGAAGGAAGTTATTCTGTTGCAAAACCATGGCATAGGCTTCCTCTTAGTTAGAAATCCACCTTCTTCACTGGAAGTGAATTACCATGAGCAACAAACAACACAAGATGTTGGCAAATCTGGGGGGTGGCGGGACGATGGAAGGTTCGTAAAACTTTCTAGCTTTTTGAAGTTACAAAGAAATATATAAAAGTTCTCAAATATAAAAATCCAAGACACTTGACTTACCTTAATATTCACCTTTCACATGCACACAAACTAAGAATATTCACCAATGCAAATCTAAATGAGAAAGCTACTGAATAATTTCAGCTGTCCCTCAAAATATATGAATATATTCATATACATACACAGAATTTTATATTATCACCACCACAGTAACTAGCTACAAAAGACCCCCCAAAAATATGTGAGGGGGAGAAGTCTTTCTGTTTTCGTAAGATTATTAAGTACTAATTTACAATTTACAGTATCCTCAATACAGACACTGGTTTCTGTAGTATGTGAGATATTCAGACAATGACTGAAAACTGTGCATGTCTGTGATTTGTCCAGGTGTTGTGGGTAGTAAACTGTCTCCTATAGGAAACCATATATGACTATTTATGGCTGCAGCAAAACTATGCTGTCACTAGCCTGGCCCACCTTTCAGCACGTGATTACAAAGCCCACAGAATTTTATGCAGAAGTGTGAACCTTTATGTGCCTTGTACTGAAAAGTAATGTGGTGAGCACAGCTCTGAAATTTCCCTGTAGTCAAGGCTTTTCCAAGTCTATTAAACTGAAATTTAAGGTTTGTTGCACTTGTCAGTTTGCTGGATATTTCTCAGATCCTCTACATAGTTACTGAACAGAGTTATATATATACAAATTATTTAAATATATAGTTTTTTTGAGGCATTACAGACTACCTGCCAAAGATAAGCAGGTCTACAAAGATGAGTCAAGTGCTACCGTATGCTTTTCTACGAAGCCACCGATGCCATGCGACAGGCGCTTGCCATGGCAGGTTGGGGTGTAGCAGAGGACCTCCGGTTACACAGCATCCCCTGCCTGGGGGTGGCAGGAGGGCCTGCAGCCCCTTCCGGGCTCTCCCAGTGCCAAGCAGATGCAGCAGAGCGGGGTGGGAGTGGAGGCGAGTCACCTTCCCCAGGAGGGAGACCCTGGCCCTGCCAGCCACCCGCTCAGCTGGTGCTACTGAAGAGCTGAAATCAGTCTTCTCTCAGAGCATCACAGAATGGTCAGGGTTGGAATGAACCTCTGGAGATCATCTAGTCCAAATCCCCTGCCAGATCAGGGTCACCTACAACAGGTTGCACAGGACGGAAACCAGGTGTCCAGGAGGGCCCAGACTCCATAACCTCTCTGGGCAGCCTGTTCCAGTGCTCTGCCACCCGCAAAGTAAAGAATTCCCTCCTCATGTTTACATGGAACTTCCTATGTTCAAGTTTGTGCCCGTTACCTCTTGTTCTATCACTGGACACCACTGAAAAAAGACTGTTCCCATCCTCTTGGCACCCTCCCTTTAAGTATTTATAAGTATTGATAAGATCCCCCCCTCAGTCTTCTTTTCTCCAGACTAAAAAGACCCAAGTACCCCAGCCTTTCCTCATAGGAAAGATGCTCCAGCACCCTAATCATTGTTTGAAGCTCTTTGCTGGAAACAATATTTGTTTCCAATATTGTTATTTAATTTTCTGTTCAAAGCACATGGCTGAGCAGATGGCAGAACACACACTGCGATCCAGATTTTCAAATACTTCAGAATCTGCTGTTGGGCCCAGATTTTTCTGAAGCTCATATTCAGACACTCAAGTTTTTATAAAAGCTTAAAATAGCCTACAGCCCTGCCATACCATGTTTGCAGCCAGGCTGTCACAGGAGCTCAGCAGACAACACACTGTCCTCCACCGGGGTCAATAATGGAAATAGCTTTATTAAAAATTGTCCCCCCTGTGGACAGTAGGATGGGAGAAGGAGGAAGGCGTACTGCAGTCAAGAGCGGGCCATGAAGAAATACATGTGCACGGTCTGCGAAGTGCTGCGTGCAGGAGCATACTGTTTTAAATAAGCATCAAACCCTCTTCGTATTTACCATACACATAGTATGTGCACATGTGCGGTAGGTCTAATGTGACACAGAAGTATTGGATTTACTGTGCACATGCTGTAAAGCTCATCTATGTGCATGGAGTGGAAATATTTGGCATTTGGGGAGCAGAACTTGGAGAAACAAGAACTGAGACTAGAAAGGCAAGAAGTCTGGAAGAAAAACAAGGGTGAAACTGGGGACGCACAGCCCTCCTTGTTTGTCAAAACTTTCCATGACCCAAGTGGCACAAAATTCCCACTGAAAATCTGAACACGGGATGGTAAATACTGTGCTTGTTCCTAAATACTGACTGTATAATACCAGGGCAATCATTCTAAGGAGACTGTCAGAAGCTTTTAGAAGGAAATACAACACCTTAATAGCACCTCCCATACTGAAGGATATATCACTACCGCAATGATTAAACACTCCCAGGGTTGACAGTGACAGTTGACAACTCTGTTGAAACTAACCCCAATTGTCTTTATGGCACAGACATGTCTGTTCACACTGGAAATAGCTTTTCCATTTCCTTCTCCTCTATTTGGCAAAAACCATTTTTTTAGCATACTTTTCAAGTTTGGGGTAATTAGAGCGTTGATCCTGAAATCTGAGCCATTGTGGGGTGGATACAGGGCTGCAGTTTGTGCAGAGCCTTGTTGGGTTTCAGGCTCCAAACCCCCATATCTGATTGGAGATTTGGGACCTTTTATTGTGTGTTCACACAGGAATAGTCTTCTGGGGAAAATCATAGGAAGTGCTAGCAAATACTCATATGTTTTATATGGAGGGGAAGACTCCCATTTTTATCAGCTGCAGTCCAGATTGTAACGCTCTGCCTGATGTACAGCATGCCAGAAAAAAATGGAAGTCTGGCTTCCAGGAGAATTACTGTACCCTCTGCAGCTGCCTTTTGAATTGGGAATCACTTGCAGCCACCTCTAAGTTACTGTAATTCAAGAAAGAAAGAGAACCCAGGAGAGCACACACAGAAGTCACCTTGCTTACAATTAATGTTTGCTACCCGAAGTCTATTTATTTTCCTTTTCAAATTCATATAGCTGTGCTAGACTAATACGTGATCCATGAAAAACAATGCACCACATGTTCACGTGGTTCCATTTTTTTTTCAGAGGATGGTCTTTCTACAAGTTGTTTTACTCATAAGCAAATGATCTCTACAAGAGGAACTGTTTCAGTTCACAAATCATAAATACTGTGTTATTTTTGGTCCACTGTGTTTTAAAATCTGTCACTTTTGTCAAAATTGTTTGATGCAATCAGGTACCTCACGGGTTAGCCGATTTCTGTGGCTCACATGACTAATGTGGACTAAGAAAGAGGAGGAAAACTGATGGAAAAGGGTCTGTGCAGGGCGCAGGGTGTGAGCTGAAAAGGCCAAGCAAGACTGAGTACATTTGTTTTGGGTTTTGTTCTAGAGACTAATAAAGCGAGTTTGGCGGTGAAGGTCAAGGTCATGAAACATCCTGATCATTTTGTCCTTTTGGGTGGTGAGTTTGCAGCGGAGATACAGCCCTGCTCACACAAACCAGACCCATACTTAGGAATTCAGAACAAAATGTGACTGTACACTCATAAAATGTTTACCCCCAAATAAATGTGATTTGGTTTTCAATTGGTGAATCTCAGGGGAAATAACAATGCACACTGAAACATAAGAATAAATTTTGCCTTCGTGATGGAGTTGTTTGCTTTTCAGCTGGAAATTTAACAAAAGATGTGAGGCTATGTAAAACAAAAGCTTCTATAAGTCATCTTGCTCGGAGTTACTCATTTTCTGCCTGGGGCATCCCCATCAAAGGGAGATTTTCCATTAAGTAGCTGTTGGAGACAACTCTTCTTTTTAAGATGATATTTATACGATTTCTATTCATCAGAGATCCTACATGTGACCTATTCACAGGAAACTTTGTCTTTAGTGCTATGGAAGTACCTAGGAGCATGGAACTGGGAAAGACAGGATAGATTTTGGGGCCGTTATGAAAATACAAAATCGCTGCTGGAGGTTGCACCATGGCCACGTGGGGAGAGTCTCTGTGGGTGCTTGTTCAGTGGTCCAGGCTCTGGACTGATAAAGTAACTTTGAATACCCCAAAATTTAGATAAACAATACTTTTCTTTTTTAATTGAAAAATTTATTTCCCATAAGGCAGACATGTTTTTCAAAAAGAAGTTCTTGTTTTCATGGGAAAATGTTGGTATTAGAAAAGCTTCAGTCAATTAGCAAAGGCATAACAAGAGTGATTCTGGGCTTGCAAAATCTCATCAGTGGAATTGCTTCAAAACCAGAAGCTGAGCCAGCTTGTCACAAGACACCACATCTCTGCATCCGACTGCTCAGATTCCAAACAGGTTGGGAAATATTTGGGGTTTGGTGAGGCTCCAGCTAGTTTTTCCAATACAAAGCTTGTTATACACACAGTTTTGATGCACCTGGAGCCCCCAGTTTATTTCACTAAGCAGCGGCTACCCCGGGATGTAGCATCAAGTCCTGAGTGAGACCTCATACATAGAGCACTCCCCGAATCCATCTCTGTGGGTCTACTGGGTCTCTGGTGAGCAGCAAAACATCAGGCTATGATGGATTGGGTTTGTCGGCGGTGCTGGTGCCCTCCTGAGGAAAGCCAGAGTTATTTTGTCTGCCCAGCACCAGCCAACACTGTGAAGGCTTCCAAACCTCCCTGAGCTCTGCCTTAAAAAACAGAGCTGCCCCAGAGCCACCCGTTTTCTAGGCCAGGGATTGTTATTAACCCTCTGGCACCAGAAGCCGCAGCTGAAGTTTAATGAACTGGTCCTAGTCTCTTCCATCCCATCCCTGTAAGGACGGGATAACCTTCTGTCACACAGCACACCTGCGGAGTGTCCCTGCTCAAAATCCCTGTAGTAGAGCCAGTTTTCAGGATGAGACCTTTAGGGAGGCTCAGGTTATGGCCCATGCAGCGAGGCAGACCCCTGCAGCCATTTTATTTCACACTTCCACACCTCCACGGCTGTCTTTGTACCTTGGCAAATCCCTTCTGAAAATGTCTCCTTCTCCTCTGGCTCTTTAAATCCTCTTCTTCCAGCATATCTATCTCTGCTAGGTCTGCTCTTTGCTGATTTGTCTCTTACTCACGGTTATTTCTAGATTTCTGTGCCCTCTGTCCACCTTCCCTGGCACTTAACTGGAAGTATGGTGCAAACAAAATGTAGTGAAGCTATTAGAGACATGCCCATTACACTTGACACCCAATTTCCTTCAAAACTCAACTCATATTCTTTCCTTTTGTTCACAGACCTAATTCAGAATAGCTGATCAAAAAGATCAAAAGTGAAGCAAACAACTGGCCCACAAAATCCAACAGCTTAAATGAACTTTCCACCTTTCCACAATAAAGCATTCATAAGCACGGTAGCAAGATACTCCCATTATTAATGATTCACTAGCAGTATATTCATTAGTAATAAGCACTAGTGTCATGTCAATAGTGCATCTAAATTGAGCTAATTACATTACTCGATGCCTCATATTTTATGCATATAACTTATTCCCCATGGGATAAACCATTGGCTTTTCTCCAAAGTAAGGGAAACAGGCCTGGTAGTTTATTCTCCACTGGAACAAGAACAGAGCAAAACCCTTTCTATCCCATCCTAATCAGCACCCTCAGGTCTGTCCTGTGGCCCATCGTTTGCAGGAACTGTGACATTTCCTAATTTTTCTTGTGCACAGGACTGTGAATGGTGCTTCTGCCTCATGTTCGCTCTGCACCCTCACTCCTTAGCCTGAACTTCTGTGGCAGCTGCAAGTCATGGTGTCTCACCCTCGGTGGGAGAGGGGCCACCACAGACATATCATTTGCCACAAACACCTCTGGGAAGGAGCTGGTATTGTTCTTGCTCAGTATTTCTGTGTTACTTTAATATTACCCTAACTCTCTGTGAGCTGGTGTGCCCTTTGAAGTGTTTCCAGACATTCAACAACACACGAAACTTTCTGAGGTGTCATCCTGCCTTGGGTTAATCCCAAGCCATTTTCATGTCCTGAGTAAACTGAAATAGGCGCAATTTCCAGAAGCAATGTCCTTCTCTAGGGAGTGTGAAGAAATTGTTCCCAGCAGGGAAAATGTTCAAAACATTTTCGAAAGATTTGTTTATTAAAAGTAGGGACATGTCTCTTTGTAAATACTTTGGCTTAATTTCTTCACTCTGTGAAAAGATGTGTTTGCTTATGTCTTTGCATCCCCATCTGCTGGTTGCCCACCTTTAGTAGGCTAAAACAAGGGAGATGGGCAATAGAGACAGTCATCAGTCATACAGTGTAAGTTCAGGAACCTAACTATAGTAAATAATTTATCCCAGACAATTACCCTGGACTTTTTCTGTAGTCAGTGGAAAAAGATACTTCCAGGCATATATTCAAATCACTTAAATTAGGTTCCTAAGGTGGCACATCAGATGCAACCTTCTTATTTGCATTTGGGGTGGTGATTTGCTTTCAAAGGAAAATTCAGAGAGCCTATGTACACAAATATCCTCGTGCATAGTTTATCATCTCTCTTTTTACAGTGCCTCAATAAATATAAGCCTAAACACAGTACCCTTTGTCTAATCTATTTAAAAATGGTGCATTGAAAATAGAACGATGGACTTGTATTTCTGAAAACATGCTACATCACATCCTTCAAACCGAAATACATGGCCTGGAGAGGGTAATATGACACAGTTGGGAGGCTTTCAGGACTAGCAGATGGGACATGGCCTAAAGTTTATGCATCTTCTGCTAGCACAGCTTTTAAAAAGAGCTCCTGTGAAACAGTCTGTCCACCTACACAGAGGACGGTTTGCCTAAAGGCTCTGTTCTCCCCACCTATCTCTGCAGATCTCCTCTTAACTACATGGCAAAGTCATCTACGCTGTTAATTAGTTGTTCTGATTTACCATACACGTGTTGAACTTTCACTGGTGAAGTTTTCCTGGCGCTCTGAGTGGGACTTTATGCTCTCCTGAATTAGTAGAAACTCTGTGAGGGACAAAATGCTCATCAAGGCAAGGGGATTAGTCTTAGACACTTGACAATTCAGCTATGCTAGGAGGAATGAACCCTGGGGACTCTGATACATACTGTGTGCTACAGATATGTGGGTATCTTCTGAGGGTTCCAGAAATGCCTCCTTAGTAGCACGTTTTGTGGTATAAACATCAACTTCAGTTCCAGAAAGAACACCAAAGGGCAAATTTCCACAGTTACTGCCAGCTACCTGCTGCACATTGCTGAGGGTCGCATTCTGGACCTCCAAAAACCAAGGGGGTTTTGGTGGTGTCTGCAGTGGGGCTGGGATTTTTCTGCTAGTGTCCTCTCCTCTTGGGTTCTGGTTCTCCAAGTGCTGGAAACAAAGGAACAAAGCGCTTAGGGTAAGTGAATCAAAACACAGGAGAGGTTCAGGACACCTTAAAAAGAAAAACCATTCAACAGGGAGTCTACGGAAAAATCTGAAGGAAGCCTTGACATAAAACAAATCCAATACCTATCCCTACCAGGGTCTCATATTACAGTTGTACTGACTGACATATTATAGCTGGGGAAGACTAATGCTACTGTAAAAAGCCCATTATCTTAGTTTGACTGTTCAAATACTCATGAAAAAAATTTTTGAAAAACTTTCTAGGCAAATTTGACTACAAACACAACATAATTAGGAATTAAATTAATACTTATTTTTGCTTTAAAATACTAGCACCATACTAGAAGTGAATAAATTATTGTTTTGCTTTAATTGAAATAATATGAAAATATTGTAAACTGGGGAATAAAAGCATATTGTTCTGGAGAAACATTTTTCAGTATAATTTTATTGTGTCTTTTGCTGTCAACTTAGCAACTTTTGAGACCTCATAATAAAAATGTTTTATTTGATTTATCCATTCTACTTGAGACTATGAATCTTGAGTTAATGCTGCAAGGTCAGGGAAGTTTAGGAATCCAGTGGTCTCAAATGAATGTCAGTTAGCTAAGAAGTGCTCAAGGAGGGTCTATTAATAATGAAAGCTCCAGGCAAATGTATAATGCAAACCCTTCAGATCACAACACAGAGTTCACATTCTCTTGAGAGTCATTTGAGGAAGAGATGTTTTGTTATAACAAAGAGAATATAATACACAGTAACAGAAAGAAAAATCTATATTGTGCATTCTATATGTGTGATTTTATGTGACAGTATAGCTATTGCTACATAAATAATAGCAAGAGACAACTATGACAACAGAGATAGCAAAGACCTCAAAAGAAAGACCATTTTCTAACCTGCATATTTTAATACTTAAAAATAATCAAATGTATAAAAATTCCAAATAGACACTATTGTTTGACTGGTCATAATCTAAATACAGACAATACAGTGTCATTACAGCCTAATCCTTCATCCGAGTTGGCAGCAAAACTGACTTCCAAGAGGAGCATAAAAGTTTAAGTGCTTAATCACCAGTACATAATATGCTCAAATCAATTTATAAACTTTAGAAAGTACTCCTTGTGATTTTATTAGTTAGGAAAATAAAAAATTGATTTTCTGTGTTTTATGAATGGAGTGTATCAGAGTCGCATAAAAATTTAATATGATTGTAGAAATAAGGTACAGGATTTGCTGGTTCCTAAGCCAACACTCAGACTACTGTTAGAATAGTATTTTTGTTTAGGATGAGGATCAAGATATGTAGATGGGCAGAAGTTAGGCTCATGTTTTTTTTGTTTCAGGACATGCAGCTCCACACTGTCCTCAAGATATGTACAGGCAAGCCCTGTTTTCCAAGACCCTAGATGGGTCCTCTAACCGCTTGACCAGAGTAAGCCAGCTACGGCCACAGGTATGGAACAAATTCAACCAGGGCTGTCTACAGAGGGCAGCCCCCGTGGCCCAAGAACATGGTGGACTGTACTCTTCCCCTTCCCCTCCCTGGCAGATGCTCCTGTTTTACACGCAGGGTGGATGACCCAGGTGTGCAGTGTGGTCGGCAGCCAAAAGCTTGCCCACGCCACCAGGGCATCCAAGCTCAAGGGTGATCAGCGCTGATGGAAGCAGGCTTGGGCTGCCACGGTTGGGGTGGATTTACTGAGGCATTTACATAGTGTGGATTAATGGGGGTGGGACCTTGGCAGACATGTCAGCTCACACATTTTATGCATCCAGCTCACACATCTGGCCCTTATTTCCACCAGCTGCATTTGGTGTGTGGGCTTCAGGAGCAGGCTCCAGTGCTCGGCTGTAGCCCAGGACTGCGCACGTCTTTTTGGCCATGGCCCAGCACCTGAGCTGACGTGGGACAGTGTGCCTGTTTCTTGTGACCCAGCGTGGCAGGGATAATTGTACCTGTGCTGTGTGAGAAAACCGCGGCCATCCTGACACACAGGGCAGCTGTCGCACTTCTGCCTTCTGCCCTCACCTACCTCCCCAGGTCACTTTGGGCTGTAGGTCATTTCAGGGTTACATTGTCTGTGCCCATGACAAATTGAGGCAACATGAATTCTTTTTGTGGGCCCCACTGACAGTTTGGTTGTTTTTGTGGTATCAAAGAGGGGTGTAAAGATCACTTTTGAAAATGACTGTTGAGTTCAGCCACTTGTGCCCCAAAATAAGAATGCGTTTTTAGTTCTCTCTACTGACTTTCAAGAAGACAGAGAGGTACTTCAGGTGAAGATCTGAGTATGTTTGAACACTGAGGACGTATTGGGCCTATTCATTTGGGCATTTTTCAAAAAAAATATGTCACATGTGAACACTTGTAATTCCATTCTCCAAAGACAACAAATAGTAAAAACATTTCTTATTTTAAGTCTTAAGCAACAAAAAAAAAGTAACAATATTGTTCATCACATGCATCTCCCAATTACATTTTGCATAAAGTATAACTAGTATCACCTGTTGTGTTAGTGCAAAACTTGTTGTCCTAAACCAGCAGTACTATCCTGCTACTTAGTTATAGACCAGCATTACATCTTGTCACTTTTCTTTTCCTTGCTGGCAGACTGTGACATTGGCAGAAATGCACATAACCCTTTGGCATTATCCTGTCTTCCACCTTATTTTATTGCCTTCCTGAACTTTTTTTTTTTTTTAATAACATTCCACAGGTAAAAAAAGAGTGCAAGTTACTAGGGATGCCATTCAACACAGCAAGTCATCTTAAGTCAGTCAGAATTATTTAAGTCTCACTGGAATTCTTGTCCTGGGCTTCTTACCCTGCACAGCATTTTCTTGGGCAACTGTTAAAACTTTCTATTAGTTTAGTTCCACCAGCTTGCTACCTTATCAGCTGAGTATTGTTAAGAGAGAGAAAGTCAGAGATATATCTTTTAAGACAGTTAACTGTCCTCATAGCTTTTAGCCCTGTACAGGATAGGATGCTGAGAGGTTGTATTTGCCAAAAGCGCATGAAAGGTCACCTTCTCAAGTCCTGTGTGGTTTGTCTGCTGGCTGCTCTTTAAAGAAAGGCTCCTATCCTGATTTTGGGAAACAGAAAGAGTTTCTCTCCTGGGATCTAGTATGAAGCTTATGAAATGTTTATGTCATAGGGATCAGAACAAAGCAAAGAACAAATGTTTTTAGCTTGGATCAAATGCTTGGGGAATGTCCAAACTGGTGAGATATCCATGAAAGACTGCTTAGAAAGCTGTATCTTTCCATTTACCAGCTTGTGGAACAAGGCCAAGTATTTCTCATCTAGCTTTGTATGATATTTTAAGATTTTTATGCTGTTAGTTATTAAAGCTGGTCCTAACATGAACCTGTGAGATGGAACTTCATCTAGGTATGCCAGTTGGGGAATGTACCTGTCATATCTGCTGTTACAGAAGCCATAGCTTCTATAAAAGCAAAAATGCAATATAACGTTAATCCCAGTCAAGAGCCTATGTAGGTACACAAAATCTAACACAGATTGACTACATGGACAAGACGCCTATGTAAACATGCAGAATGATAAGTTTTTCACAGCACATGGTAAAATGTTTACTTCATTAAGAGTAGGAACCATGTCAGCCAGATCCCTGTACCTACTAAGTCCTGAAAATCAAGTGGGTTACAGCTGTCAAAATACTGATAGTACTGATAAGCAACCGATTCAGTCGTAGCATTTAATGTTGTAATGTTCTAAGGAAACTGATTAAATTGGTGTCTCATACCATTTGGGAATTTAATTTAGCCCTTCCCTACTACATTCAAAGCTCGTGCGGCTGTCACCTATTAATCCCTTCTGTACACTTTGCATCTGACGCCATGCATGCAAGACAAAAGTACTAAAGGTTTAGTCTTTTGCCAGTAGGGCTGTGGAGAGGCAGTTTTTGTTTCAAATGCAACATCGGGTTTTGAAGTGTTTAATTTTCCTGTTCACAGACATTAAAAGTTTTAAATGTAATGCTTCAACTCTGACTGCTTTGGGGAACCCCAGGAGCATTTCCACGGTCTAAATCTTTTGAGCTGTGTGTTGTAAATCCATTTCAGAAGACCTGAGCAGATATTAGCCTTGTTCCCATGCCCTACTTTTCACAGGTGCTGAGCCCAGAAGGGACCACCATCAATTTCCAACACGTGCTCCGCTGTGGATGCAGCCATCAGTGGGGCCCAGATTAAGGAACATGCCACAGAGTGCCTCTTCCTAGACTAGATCAGCCTTTAAAACATCCTAAAACACAGGATTATAAAGACAACTGACGTTTTCCCCTCGAGGCAGAGATAAGACAATCCAGAACTCACTGAAGCACGCTGACAGGATGTTTACAAATTAAAATGCATTGTGGGGAGACAATCTTTCACATACCACCATGGACATGTCATTTAAATTGTATAAGGAAGTTCTTCATCACTTTTAATGGGGAAAAAAGCAATTTGCTTACTTTTTTCCCCACTCGTATCTTGACCCCTAGTTCAGAGAGATTGGATCTAGGAACCCAAACTCTATGTTCACGAATAGCTCTATAAAACCCACATAGCCATTGGTACCATATATGTTTTTGTTGTCCATATTCCTCTAGCTGGTCTAAAAAAATAAAGTCATTAGTAAATAAATAATTTACATCAAGCTGAAGAAAATTCCAAATGTAAAAGCTTGCTAAAGATGCTTACTGAAGTTTTCTTGCTGTTATTGCCTTTGGCTATATTACAGCCATTGCTTATTTTGCAGAGTTTGAATGTCTGTAGTCTGAAAAATGGTGCTGACAGGAAAACTTAAATGTAACAGATGTCATATAAAAAGGGCTAACTCTGTAATGGCCATTGTCTTGTTTCCACTGTGACTTGAAATGAGAAATGAGAAGGAGGTTTAGGTTGGGGTTTAGTGAGAGATTTTTCAGTTAAAAACATAATTAGGATATTGAAAAGTCTAACAAAAGATGAAGATTCAAACAGCATGGAGTTGAACAGCAGTGAGTGGAGAACACTTTGGGGCATGCCTAATGACTAACAGTCCAAAGAAAAAGGATGGATTAGAAAGACCAATAGTTCTCTTCATACTCATTTCCCAAATTTCTGTATACTCTTTTGAATGGGGATTATTATTAATTAGGCTCTTGCGGCTCCTTTTGAACTCTTATGACATTATCTTGGCTAAGAAACACCTTAATTAAACATAATGTGAGAAACGTGGCATTATTGAGATTACTCTTCAGACTATGACTGCACATGTGTACCTGTGCTGAAGTCCTTAAGAAATGTTAAAAATGCAAAGTAATTGAACATTTATTGCAACCTTTCCCCTAAATCATTAGAACTCCATTGTTTCTGCTTAAATTCCTCTCATCCTAGGGACAAGGACTGAGAAAAGCAAGTAGCTAATATTATGGACCAAATGCTCTCAAACGGAAGTTGGAAGGGTAAGAGCTCAGTGGAAATTTAGAGGGAGTAAGATCCACTCTGCAGCAGAATGGTGCCACAAGTCAGTAGGTCTCCATCTGTATTAATCTACTAGCAAGTCACAGTGTCAGCCCGTGCGGTGCCTCTGCCCTCTGGCAAGTGGTCATGGTCTTCACTTCTCCTTCCTCCATCCTTAAATAAAACAAACAAACAAACAATGGTAAAGGAAAGAGACAGCTAAATCTGTATGGAAAAGAGCCAAACTCCCAAGCAGGTTTGGAGTCTGGTCACCTTTCTCTGCACCCTGATTGGATCAAATTTCTTAGGCCTTTGCTCCATTAGCATCATCAGGCTTGGATGGGTCCAACACCCCAGAAGACTGCTGTAGCATTGCTCTGGAGTATGTCTATCTTGGCTGTTTCAGATTGTCATGGGGGTTTCCTCAAACAGCATCTGTTTCTTAACTGAAGATACAGCCTCATTTTTACCTCAAATACCAGCACTGAAGTTTCTAAAAATCAATGGATTTCAAAAATTCTTTATTACATTGACATAAAGGAAAGAAAGATCAGACTAGAATATAAATAATTAAAAAATGTACTGTTGCTCTTCTTTGCTCCTGTAACTCACTCAAGGGGTGGAATAAAAGCCTTTCTGGGACTGGAATGTGATGCTTTAAACTTTACTGGTATGAGGCATTTATTTCCAGGCAAGATTAGTTATTCATTTGCAGAAGATTGTAGCCACCATAAATGTTTAAATTTTGCAGTTAAAAACATTTCATGAGTGAATGTCTAAATGCAACACCTAACACTTCAGCTGCAGATATTCAAAATCATTGAATAACCACTTCTATTTAGATGCCAAAATACAGATGTAGGAGCCAAATTTCATGCACTCAGGTTTTAGTCTCAGTACTTCAGAATGCAATTCCTATCTAAGCTTTATTTAAAAGAGAAAAAAAAAAAAAAAAAAACAAACTAACTAAAACCTGAGCCAAATCTGATTCATTTGGAATTTTCTTGCACCTAGCATTATTAACTGATGCATGATAATTGAAATGGGAATCCAAAGTGGAGATTGAGAAAATGAATCAGAGAGGAGCGTGAGAAATTAAGTACGACAAAGAGAGTGAAAGGATGAAGACAAAGGAAACAAGATTAAATGGGATAAGGTCTGGGAGAAAAATCCTTTCTGGCCAGATCTATGGAAACTGAAGGTGTAGTGATTGTAATTTTGTTTGTAGATTGTCTCTGAACCATGCCAACATCAGATAATTTAGCTGTGGTTGGAGTTTAGGAATGACTTACTTTTTTCCTCTGTGGAAGAAAAATCACTTTGTGATACATTTTGTAGGGCCTGTCATTGGGTTCAAACTGTAGCAGAAGGTGACACGTAATAATTGCAGAACTGGCCACAACTCAAATAAATCAAAAGAATTAACAGAAAGATATATGTCTTCAGAAAGTATGATTTTCAACACACACTCATGCAAATATAAAGATACTACTCAGGTAATCGGGATTCAGAAAAAAAAGGGGACATGTGTAAGAATGTACATGTAGTTTTTGAAGCATTATGGAAGAAGATTTGAACAAGCAGAACCAACTGTAATGAGTGAAACAAGGAAATGAAAAACACCATTATGCAAAATGAATAGGACTGCAGGACTATTTTGACAGCCCCTTTGGAAAGAAATGGTGAACCACTGTAAACTGAAAAGTAAAACATGAGTTGTTTAAGTAGGCATTCAGTGTAGGGTTGTTAGGTTTGCTGCGTTAGCAGTCATTATCTTCCATCACAAATGGAAAATCTGACTTTGTCTGAGTGGGAAAAGCATCACGCCTCAGGGTACGGATGAGAGCCGATTGAGATAACTTCATTTCAGGTAGTTTATGACAATTGGTGATGGGGTGCAGGTGAAAGAAATCACAAGCCTCACAAGCTCAGCCATATTCACAGGGCTGGAAAAGCTTTTGAGTCGTGTGGAGTTTGGGATAGCAATCTTGGAGAACACGGGTAGAAGCATACTCTGAGAGATGAGAACTATACCCATGCGTACGTCACCCTGTGTGTTTTAGGGCAGTCTATTTCTGCAGCTGCAGGGGAGCTGCTCTCCCTCACTGTGAGAGGTATCTCTTTAGACATCAAGCCCCAGAGGCTTTTGTCTCACTCGCAGCTCTGTAAATTATTTCCTTCTAAAATAATACGGAACTTTAAATGGCAGGTGACCTTTTTTTAATGCTGATGCAATTTGTTTCAATTGGACTCATGCTGTAGTACTTCTCCCTCTGCCCTGTCTCTTATGTCCAAACTGAGCACAATGTTTCAGCATTGGAAGCTGAAGTAGACAGGGCAAGCAAAGAAAACCTGAAACTATTATTGTTTCAAACACATCACTGAAGCCATCTTGGAAAACAGCCCAGGCTGTTCCGAACTCTGCCTCATCAGTCAGTGGAAATGGAGGCCAACAAAGGGAAAAAAAAAAAGAAAAAGAAAAAGGGTCTGTGCTCCCGGGCTCTGCATGACCGCCACCTCTGCCATCACCCTGTGCCCTCTTCACTCACACTTATCGCCAGATGGAGGGCTCTCTGAGAACATCCCCTGCTTTAACTTGTGCCTTCAGCTCCCTCTGAACACAATATTACAGCAGCCTGGCACAAAGTGCTTTGTATAGATGCAGCAGTTTCACAGATGTATACAGTACCTCAATTTTCTAAAAATAATGAGGACAATGCTGAGCTTAACTTCTTCCCCTCTGTATAGCGCAATATTCAGTGGCATAAGTGAAAATGAGAGTCTTAAAGCAATATCTTTGATACTGATGCTCAGGGGAGTGGTTTAGTAATACATACCATATTTTTTATTTGGTAAGAAGTCCAAATTTTTTAATGTTCTGTTACATATCTGAAGCATTATGCACACATGCCTGAACAATTTGTTTAAGTCTATACATCATGCTGTTTCATCACTTACTTAAACTCAGTGAATTATTTCCCAGACAGATTTTATTTTCAGATGAACCCAACCATCCATATGAGGGGCAAAACAAAGGAAACGTGTCTCTTCCCCTTCCTCCTTTCTACCGAAGAAAAAAATAGTTTCATAGCTATGAAACCAAAATACCTTTGTTCGTGGTGCTGTTGTCATGAAATATATTCCCATGAAGTTTGTTTAACTAAAACCCAATTTGAGATCTCAGGATGATTCCTGTCTCCTAAACATGTAACCAAGAAAACTGAGAAAAGTGAAGATCTGTGATAGCCAACTGAAGAAATATCTTTAGGCTCGCTAAAGTAATGAGGCAGGGATGCTAGACTAGCTTTGCAGAATTAGTTTTCATAGGAAGACATTTTATAATATTTGTGAACAATATCAGTGTACCTGGCACTCAGTAACAGCCAGCTAAGCTAACAAATGGCAACAGAGAATAATCCTGGTGCATGTTACAAATGCTTTGCAGTGCTTCAGCCCTCCCAAGGTTAGTGTTGTCAGCTAACTCAGGGGTTTTTAAGTATTACGACATCTAGATAAGGACTTTTCCAGTGTGTTTGAATCTTTGTATAAGTGGCGGGAGCATGGCTGGAAAATAGGCACAATCCCTGGCTTTTGTAGTACCTTTTTTGAAATTTTCACCACTTGGCTATTGTTTCCAGGAAAAGAAGGCTAAAAGGATGTAGTACAACCTTTCCCAAGCATAGGGAAATAAATAAAAGTAAGGAGGCAAAAGAACCCAAACAATCAGAGAAAGTCCTGAAGCTGTGCAAAGATTTGAGAAGAGGTTTGAATGTTGTTCTAACAAAGCAGAGATATTGAAGTTTTGGGGAGGATTGGAGATGTTGATGGGAACTCTTAAACTGTATATACGAGCAAATGGTAGAGCATAACACATATGCAAAAGGGCTAGAAGTAACTTGTTGTAGCTTTAGTTTGGTATCAGCTGCACAAGTTACATCAACAGATGATACAAATAATAAAAATAGCAGGTTTTCTCCTCCACATGTATAACACTGATCAGCTTTTCATGCCTTCATTTTACAACTACTGGGTTTCCAGTTTACCTTCTTGGCAATCAAAACAGAAAGGGCACTTTATAACATCTGCATGCAATTTTTATAGACACTAGTGATTCATAAACTTTGATTTCAAAGACATTTCCTACAAGTCTTCTTGCTCCACAGGACCACATGAATTTCCCCACAAAAATCCTTGATTTGTTTCCAGAGTTTATCTCACAATTTCTGTTGTCTCGAGAATGAATTGGTTTTGTTATAGCTCAATCATTGTGAGCTATTAACAGCAAGCTCAAAAAAATTCCTGAGCCAGGAAAGGGTCCTTTAACCATTTTTGTTCAGAGATTCTTTTGTTGCTTTTGCTAAATAATTCTGCATTAAAAAAAAAAAAAGATAACAAATCTAATAATATAGTTTGATGGAAACAGATAGATGAAAGATATACTAAGATAAGGTGGGAACAAGTGAGGAAAGAAAGTTGTAGTGGGTTGAGATAAGTTGGAACATGTTTTTCCTAACTATAACTGGAATAGGTAAATATGCAAATAATAAGATGTTGATCTTTGCTATGCTATTGCGAAACCATACCTTCACTCATGGTGGAGGCATACTGGTAATTTAAAGCTTAAATGCATTTTGAAACTCTCTTAAACACCACACGTGTAATTTTGTAATGTCTGCTGATAAAAGCTTTATGGTAACCACAAAACCATATGGCTTGATTGGAACAACAACTTTGCTGAAGTTGAATTGCGGATGGGAGCTTCTCTGATCTATGCTGAATGCAGTCATCCTTACCACCCCATTGGAGTAACGGATTGGAAGAAAACAAATGTGGAGGGGATTTCTAGCATCTAGCATTGCTATGGACTTGTAGTAGGATCTAGTTTGCACTCAGTTACTAAATATTTCTTAAAAAACAGCAACAGAAAAAGAAGGTGTCCACGGTGGCAAGATGTGTAATTCCAGTAATTGTTGGCTCCAGGAAAATGTTACAGGATAAGGAGAGAAGTTTTTATTGGAGCAGTTTCAGGCATTGCTGTACATTTAAATGGAGTGCAATAAAAATATTTGAAAGCATGAGAAAAAAGAAACTGTTCTCCAAACGCAACAGAGATGTGGGTTTTATTTGGTGGGATAAGGCAAGATCAGGTACAATCATATAGACAGCTTTGTGGTTACCATTCTGAAGACGACGACTTTTATGGTATCAAAAAAGCATAACTATGCTTTCAACCAGTTGTGGGGTCTCCTTACAGTTTCAGTTATTCAAACAAAAACCCCCAAACCAAGACCGGGACTGTTTGGCTTTTAAATAATTCAGTGTATCTTAAAGATCCTACCTTTTGTCACCTAGGTGAGTCAGGCTGAGACCCAGCAGCTTCATCTACATTTTTTCAAACTTGTTCTTAAAGCTTCCTTTCAGCAGGTGGAATTGGATCCAAAAGATGGGGGCAGGAGTGTTACCAGGGTGTGAGTTCTGGGTTTAGCATGCGTGGTTCTCCTAGGGTCTCTACAACATTACCAGAGAGTTATTTCATGCATGCGTATGTGGCTGGCCGAGAACTTGGTGCACAATGACCATTTCCAGACTGAACCGATGAACTCGCAGATAGTCATGATAAGATTAAGCATGTCAGTTGGAAACAGGATCCAAAGAAACACGAACTCTTTCAGAAAGAGGTCACCTACCTCAGGTGCATGCTCAACATAGAGGGAATTTCCACTGACAAGAGAAAATGTGAGCGGTACAGATCTGGTTAACTCCCCAGTCATGCTCAAACTTTATGTTTTACAGGGTTACACTAGTAGTACAGAAGGTCTATTTCCATGTTACCAAAACTATTATGTAGTTTGGAATTGAAGAGGAAAACAGGATTTTGCACCCTAACTGTGTTGGGAGCCTGCAGAGGTAAAAATGGTTCTCAAATGGCCTTACAGTCACTTGAGCTACATTTTGAAAATTTGTCCGTATTTGATGCAGAGCTGAAGGCATGCTGAAAATGAGAATACTGAAGAGGGGGATGAGTCAGCCTCTGACACACAAAAATATTGAACTACCTGAAATAATAATTCTTTGCAGCTACCTGTAGACTTATTTTTAATTTACCTGTATCAGACTAAATTCTAGTCAAAACAGAACATAATTTTTTACAAGGGTTCTTCATAACAGAAAAAATCCTTGTTTATGGTGGGGCTACACCTTCACAGGCAGACCAGTAGGCTTAGGGACAACTAGAGATTTGTGTAGGTGACCTCATATGAACAAAATCTGCAAACACTGACCCATCATAGAACAGGCAACTGGTTGCTCAGAGGGATTTGGTCCCCAAGGTTTTCGCATGTTCACAGTTCCTATTTCTGCTTCTGGGACAATGGAGAAGGGTGTTGCTGGGATATAGCCCAGAGCAAAGAGATTGCTCAAACAGAGGATCTTGATGTTAAAATTGTGTGTTACTGGAATTTCAGTTGGTAGTTGCCAACATCTTGGAACGGTTTAATCTTCAATGTACTATTGAAATGATTTTCAGTGGGAACATCTGGAATACAAAGATGTTGTGTTGTTTAAGTAAAGTGAAATCCCATGGAATGATGGGAGAAGGTATCACCTTATTATACGGTGTGACAGGGTAGTCTCCTGAACGAATGTTATGGCGGGGGTGGGGGCGAATGAATGGTATATGCGTAACATGGAAGATTATTATCGCCTTGTTAGGCCATATCCTCTTTTTACTACTGTGTCTATGTCTGCCTGCAGCTTTTCTGTGGCCGAAACACTACATAGTCTATATAAGAAAGAGCCAGGAGGGTAGTGTGGGTTAGCCTTAAAAACAAAGGGCAATTGCTTAAATATATTTGGAAGCCAACCTGCGGAAGCTAGAGCCATTGCCCAATTTCTGTGTTTGTGAGAGAAGGGACTGGTACTTCAGAACAGAGAAATGTGTGTGTTCGTGGGATGTCTTTTTCTTTCTTCTTCTTTACAAGGGTATTTCTAAATTGCGGTAGAATAGTTTTTTTAATAAACCAAAACTGGTGCTCCATTCAGCCTGACGACATGCCACATTTACTTGGAACATATAAAAGATTAAGATCATGCTGCTATTTTTAGTCTTGGACATCTCAGGGTTGTGATCTAGGGGGTAACTTCTGATACGCAGAACTGGTACAGGAAATATAGCACCTTTGTTTCAGGGAACTTGGCTTCTTCGGTGATTATTTACACTGAGAAGGAGGAGTTGTCTCATTGTTCACTTAAACTGCATAATTAGTTGCTTTAATGCTGCAGGATGGCTGGAGTATAGGACTGTCATACCCGTGGCTATCTGAAGGCACTTGATGTAATATCTGAAAGACACGAGTTCTATGTGATCAAAAGGTATTGGTTTGAAGCAGAGGGTTTCCCCTCGTAAAGCGGAATATTTGCCTGGGGACAGGCAAGACGGAGGTGAAAAGCGTGCAGAGACCAAAAAGCAGTATTTGTAAGGTCAGAGGAAAAGAGAAGGCATTCCCGAAAAAACGATGTTGTTGTAGCTAGGATTTCTGCGAGTAGAGCTATGCAGTTTATAATGAGTTGTGCCACACTCTTTAGTAAAGAATGGATCTATGTCTATTCAGCAAATCAGTACGTGACCCTAGAAAATTACTCAATTGTCTACTGTACAGCAAATTATATGCTGCAAACTGGCGCTCTCCTCCCCTGGACAATGGCAAACCATATGAAACAGCCAAACATGGGCAGGAAGATAAAACAGCCCATTTCAGGTCTTTTCCCATTGCAGCCATGTGAAGCAATGCCATGTGATATCCGGCCCAGCAGGTTCACGGAAGGAAGAGTAGGTTAGTCACACAGTGCTTCCATTTCTGTGCAAGATTTTATAATCATTACCTGGAAGCAGGCTAGCTTTCAAGTTCCCAAGAAGAGCTCAGGGGAGGGTGTGATATTTAAGCCTAGACATCTTTTCTCATCTGGGTTTCCTGTCACAATGCCAGTGTCTGTGTGTGCAAAGTTCTGGCAGACTGAAATACTTTGATTTTTTTTTTTTTTCCCCAGGCTTCAAAAGAAAAGGTAAACAATGGGCTTGTGACTCCAGGGTGAGCATCGGTAGCCAAGAGTTTACGAGGTAGCTCATCTTCTTTATGTTTCTGGCACCAGTTTAAATATTTTGCTGTGTAGAAGGGATGTGTGAAAGCAAAAAAAAAAAAACTCATTTAGTGGTTTTTGAGGCTGCAGGTTTGATGCCTAGAGCTGATTTCTGGTCTACACAGGTTTTCTGCTCTTGCTACAGGTAAAACACAGGGCAACTCTGCATCAAAGACTTAAAACATCTATTTAAACCCAGAAAGTAAAGTCTAATTTTAGAAGATCCTTGAAAGATACTCAGATTTCTTTGACAGTGCAAACAATATCTTATAAATAAAAAAATTTGGCAGAGGAAGTGTTCAGCTTAATAATGCTTCGGATATTAATTTTAAATGTTTTAGATTCCCTAACATGGCAGCCATAAGTTCAATATGTATATACTCTGTTTGCTTATTTTGTTTTATAGTAGTGTTACATATTCCAGTAAATATAATCTTGGAGATGAGATCTACACATGAGAACAGATCTAAAAAACCGACTTCATGTTGTTTAGCTTGGACAGCCAATTATAAAGTCTGTAATTGTTCATTGACACTTCCTACAAGTAATCCAATGAGCTGGAGATGGAAGGGTAACATTTAACAATCAAGACTGAAAAGGAAATAAATATGAAGAGCAACGAGATGTTCTTAAGGATCTTTTCCAACCTACATGATTCTATGAATCTATGAAGAGAATTGCGATTTAGGGCAAAGTGAGAAACAGAAGCCTCAGAAAAATGTAAAGAAGCAAAACCAGGAAATACTCTAACACAATACCAGGGAGAACTTCTGATAGGCAAGGGTATACATGATGGTTTATTAATTTGGAGCTCAACATTTGATTTACTGAAAATTGGCAGGAGCAGTCTGTTCTGTTCAGATTGGTCCATTGCACTTGCCACCATAGTAGCCTACCAAGCCATTAGAATTGCTATGAGCAGCAGTGCTGCTATATATAACATATGGTCTTTCTTCTTTTAATTTTTGTCACACCGAGCGTGGAATTGAAGTTATTTAAATATAAATACGATATAAATCAAATGCATGGATGACCATATAGCAATTTGAACTTTCTGTTTTACATCTCTGTTTCTGATTAGGGAGTGGAAATCTGGTTTGTGATACAACTGTGAAGGAGATAGGCCTTGTACTAAGAAGTTGTTTGGAGATGGGTCATCAGTCATAACAAATAATCAATGCATTCATCAAAGCATGAGAACAGGCCAGTAGGAAAACCTCAGTTAATAGAAAATCTTCCCCCTTTCCCTTCCCCTTTCCCTTTGCCTTTCTTTTCTCCTTTTTCTTTCCTTTTCCCTTTCCCTTTTCTTTAAGTGCTCAGTTTCCACTAAAATGTATTACCTCTCTAGAAAATGTTCAGATTTGGAATTTCAGTCAAAGAGCAATACTAGTGGCTTCAGTATGTTGTATCTGAATACCAGTAAAGTTTCAGTCTGTTTCTACCAGAAATATTTCAGACCATGGTCAGCTGATGTCATGTGCTGTGATGCCCAGTCGTCCCTCAGTTGTCTCAGTTACATTATGAATTTCATGTGTCCTTTTGCCTTCTGTTCTCAGAAGAGGGATATAAATGATCTACAAAATCAGACTCAATCTAGGTACTTATAATTATTGCAGAGACTGAAATCTTGTTGCATTTTACAATATTTTCACATTCCATTAACAAAATTTTTTAAGGTGCCCAGAAAATCATCTGTGGCATCAAGGGATCTAAAGCTTCTCTAGCTGCATTAAGCTCTTCTTTGCTCTAGGTTGCTACCTTCTCTAATTTCCTTGACTTATACAGCCAGGGAACTCTTGCATTTCATTTGAGATGACTGCATAACGCATTCCACTACAATCATATTTCCATGCTCATTTTATTTAGCGCCAAGCAAAGAAAAATGCTGGCATTCAGCTTACTGGTGTTTTCATTTGTTTTCTTGAGTATTTATGTAGAACGTCCACCTCACAACAGACATTCAGGCAAGACAGCAATGAACTGAGGCAAATGCCAAGGTCCCTATTCCCACCCTTAACTCTATATTTGCAAACGTGTTTACATGCACAAAAATGAAGTCTCAATGCAGTCAAAACGTGTAAGACTGATTGCATCAGCTTTGAAAATCTGTGGGGGATTTGACAGGGAGTAAAGGCAATGACACAGTTCCCAGAAAGCTGCTGCTGCATCTAATTTGTTACACGAGGTTTGGGGATGCAGTAGTTAAGAGCTTTCCTAAATTAGCTGATCAGCTAGCGGGGCCACCGGGATGTGTGCAGTGGCTTTTCTTTGTATGCAGCTCAGTGAAGAAAATGTATCACTTTTGCCCAAAATCTCATGCTCACAAAATTTCACGTGTCAGTTTTAAGTGCAAAATGAGTCTCCTGAGATCCTGAGTTTTGAAATATTTGTGGAGATGTATAGGCACTTTCACGCAGCTTTGTCTCAGCACTGTAAAATTCCCATGGTTTCTCCTGAATACTCTGTAACTGTGTAAAACCCTGAAACAGTTGAGAAGGATACAGATCAGCCTGCTGTTGTAATGGGGGGAGTTCAGACTACATCTGTTCTAAAAAAATAAATAAATATACAAATGTAGTGGATCTGTTAGCCATTTTCCTCAGCTAAATATAGCACAGCGAGCCTGTCAATCATTAACCTGAGGTTTCTTCAGCCTTTTGGGGGACTCTCTTTCCTTCAAAGGACTTTTTAGTACCTCTTACGTAACCACCTCTGAGGCTTTTTTTTTTACTGTCTGGTCCCACTATTACTGAAAAAGAGAGTTTAATCAGCAGCTAAAGCCCCTTCTGCTCCTCTCTCCTTGAGATTCATGCATCAAAGAGCACTCTGCTCTGGGGGTAAAGGTCACTTTCACAGATACACTTCCCCATATATCTCCAACTGTTTCTACTCTTCCCGAGAGCAGTGGGTTCCCTCATACCAGCTCCACTTTCATGTCTATGTTCAAAAAAAGTAAATAGCAACAGTTTAGAAGAGAAGCTCACTCCGTTTGGCTCTTTTCAGAGTTTTTATAGATAGATGATAGTATTGCTTTTTCTTCAGCTTTTACTACTTATTTGAAAAGAATTGTGTGCTACTCTAAAGTCTGGTGTCATGTTCAGGACCCCAGTGCTGTGGACACCAAATGAACCTTGATGCTGCCTTTGCAATTAAGGCTTTATCTTCTCAGGAGACCAACCCAAAGAGGAGAAAGTGTGAGGTGGTCCGCGAGCAGCTGACTGACCTCTGTCATCTCAGTGTGAGCAGAAAATGAGAAAGTTCTTGTAGTAACTGAGGTGGGAGCTAAAGAAGAGAAAGAAACAGATCAAGAGGGCAGGAAAGGACCAGGTAGAGCTGAGTGAGGCTTGCAGAAGACACATGAGGAATCTGAGAAGAAATTACTTCTTCTGCTGACAAACCTAAAATTATCAAACGTTAAATTAGTTCAAGCTGAAACATTATTTATTTGTATTCAAAGCTGCTACTATGTCTGTTTTCATAGACAAGTCTTATGGACACAAGGACTTAAAGCAATCAAGCTTCAAGCCCTGCCTATAGTAAAGTTTACATAGATCAACTTTGTTTACTCTTCAAGTGTATAGAGATCCCTGATGCTTCACCTGGAATAATTAAAATCAGTGCGACAAAATCTGACCTCTCTTTTTTACATGCCCAGACCCACACAACTGCTCTGTGAAAATGAGATGATAAAAGACACCCTTTTACTCTCTCACTATTCTGCCTGACATTTACTTACATTTCTAAGAGGTATGTCCTTGGAATAGCCCACTGGGTACAGAGTGGGTACAGAGCAGAAGTGTTTTAACTTGCTAGACATCACTAACCACACCTCTCCATGTCCTGTCTTCTAAACTTATCACCTTTTCCACTGGAGATGCCAGAAGATCACGACAACGATTCAATTCATTTAATTATTAAAAAATCACCCCAATAGTTTCTTAGTAAGATAGCTTTTACTCTCTGATTAGTCACAAAAAATCAGACAACAAAAGCAAAGAGCAATCTGCCAGCCCTTCAATAACCAGCAAGTCTTCTTCTGTCCAAAACATTATTCATTACAAATTACAAGTTTATCTTCAACCAAATATCAAACCTCTTTTTGTTTTTTTTTTTTTCCCAACAAAAGCTTATTCAGACATCTTTAGTCCTTCATTAAATGAGGAAAAAGCACAAGCTAAAACAATTCTGGTATGACTTTGTCCTCCCCATTTCAATGACCTCCTTACAGGGCATTCTGGTTTTCATTTTCCATGTGTATGTTAACTTGACAGCCTGCAGATATACATATACAATTGCAGATATACATATACGATATATTTCCCCTCTGTTATAAAGACATGGTTTCATTTTCCCCTCCTTTTATTGACAGATTTGTCATTGATTCCAATGTTCATAAAAGTAATGATGACAGATAGATGTCTGTAACTGAACAACCCACAGTGGAGTTCACTTGTTCTAGTAGGTGTTTCTTTTTTGCTTTTTTCTACTTACTTTGTTTCCCTTTCTCCAGAGCAAGTGTATTTAGGGATTTATGGATTATTTTCACTGACCAGATGTCAAAAATACAGGATTTTGCTGGGCAGCAAAATTTCCCATCAGCTTTTTCTTCCCTCCTGCATAGGTTCACGCTTGTTTGACTGTGCTGAAAGTAAAAATTTTGATTCTAACTGACCTCACATTTTGTTTATTTAATATTCTTCTGTTTTGCAAGGGAGGACGGTAGCTTGTTGATACCCTCTTAAGAGCTCATAACTGTCTCTGTCACCAGCCCATGCAATACACTAGCTGTTCCACAATAACTAGTTCTCTGTTTTCTCTGGATCATCTTCACGATGCTCGAAAAATCTTTTACTTCCAGTTCTTAAATTGAGTTTTATGAAACAGAAGCTTGTAAAATCTGCCAGCAAGGGCAAGCTGGTTGCAGGAAAAGGAACAGCGATCACAGTGTTAGAGTGGGGAGGCTCTTGATGACAAAACTAGAGCTTTCTAAAACAAAATGCAAGTTGGCAGCTTGTGAAGCCGTTTGTAGAAGAACTGAGGTTTGAAGCAGAACTTGGAGAGAAGTTCAGGTGCTTTTCCAAGGATTTGAGTCAAATATGTCATCTGGAGTGATTTCACCTGTCAGCACAGACAGTTCAGGGAAATACTGAGTACTCTCTCTTTGTCCCTGGTTTTCGATGTAGAACAAACCCAATTTAACAGCAGAAAACTTGCTGTTCCCTCCACCCCCCGCCCCTTTCCTTTCCCCTGTTTTATTTGTCTAGCAGTTGCCAGCAGGGATCAGACAGTAGGAACAGTGCAGTCAGCACCTTTTTCTGGGGCACAAGCACCAGACCAGAATTTATTGGCTTTATTCGCTGCAGGGAAGATCACTACATCCGAGAAAGAGCCTCTCCTGCAGGGTTGCAATGGTTTGCCACCAGCCCTGTCACCCAGTTTCTGACTGCAGTTTTAAGCTTTGTTTCACGCCCCTCGGGCTGAGAAAAGCCTGCCTCTTCTGGAATGCTAACCATCCTTTCGGGGCCGGATGCCTCCGTTTCATCGGACAATAAATTAGGGAGTTTGCATTGGACTGGAAGTGACCGATTCATGTAGCTTTGAGATGGGGATAAAAAGATGTGGTTGAGCTCCGATTTAAAAGAAAGGCCAAGAGTCATATTTATCAAGTGGATCTCTATCCATCTTCTGGGTGGAAAACAGTAGCTGAAGCACTTCCCCTGCCGACGCACACTTTATAAAGCCGTGGGGGGGGTTGGGGAGGGGGGTTGGTGAGAACGGGAGGCGTGGGGGCTGCTTTTGTGGGGCAGCCTGCAGTGACACGGCAACCCAGACATATGGTGTCATTATTCAGCCGACACAAATTTGACACTTGGTGAATTTATTATATTTTGGTTTGCTCCTGGTGCCTGAAAGGCTTTGCAACTGTCTCTTCATAGGGCCTGTCACAGATGTTGATGTATTTTCCTCCTCCACAGCCAGGTTTTACTGTGGAAACTGATACAACTTCACGATAGAATTTCTGGATGAATTATTCACGCATTGCATGCTTTCTGCACATAGGGGGTTGGAAGAAATCCATCCTATTCAATAAATGGTCTCTTTAATCCCCTTTAACAGAGAATTTTCCCTGAGTCTAAACCATTTCTATTATCACCTTTGTGATCCTAATGTTTTGGGTAACATATTTGCAGTTAATAGCTTTGTTAAATTTTTCACTATTTTTCACCTTAACATGCAATTAAATTGTCCAGACACAGTGATGAAACTGATACATCGAAGAGACAATAAACCATATGGGCCAGATTCTCATCATCTTAACTTCTGGTAGCCTTTTTTTTTTTTTTTAATCCTGCAGATCATTCCATGTCCAGTGATTTATAGAGTAATTCCTGAAATATCTCAATATTTGTTGTTGCAGACAGAATGGGCTGCTGCTAATGCCAGTACCATCTGTGGAGATGATTTTTTAATTGAAAAGAATTTTCAGTCTTGAGAGTAGAGAGTTGGATGAACTCATCACTGCCCCCTGAGAGAAGATTAATGAAATGAAAACGTATTGTACCCCTTTAATACCTGGAGAAGTAATAAGGATGCATCAAGTGACAATATAGAGCATGGTGCGTGGGGGTAAATTGATTTAACATAACATGCAAAGTCCATCCAAGAATTAAAAATTGCATTTGCAGTTTTAAAAACTATTGAGGCACTAGTGCTTTGTATCAAAACTCCTGATTCTATTTTCTTTCTGACTTCTAACTCCAGAAGCAGAGTTCCCTTGCTCCTGACCCCACATGCAATAATCCATATTCCCAAAATAATCCTGTTTAATTTAATATTAAAGTTATATGCCTACAGTATAGTAAAGTTTGAAATCAAACGGCTGCATGGATGTTAATCTTATCCTGAAGTGCAAGGGATATTACTTTTGAAAGACACAACCAAGTACAAGTAGGTAAATTGATATTCAATATCTAAAATGCAAGACAGCTATTTTTGTTTTAGTGTAAAACTTACACTGCCTTGACAAGAATTGGTAATTTAAAGCCAAATACATTTTTCCTCAGATTACTGTGTTTTGCATATTACTAATACAGCCTGTATTGCTCAGTCACCAGTTGTTAAAATGGGATTTATATTAATATTTTGGAAAATTGCCTTTCTCCATAAAGTTCCATGTATTAAGAGCTTATCCTTCTACCCTCATGGCTGTATTCGAACACCCTAGTGTTGTGTAGAAGGACTATTAGTAATCATTTAAGGTATTGTTAAAAAGCATTTCCCAAAGTGTTTCGACTCACACAATCATTTTAAATGAAATACAGGAACTAAATTATGTTACATGTTTTTAGTAAAAAACTTACGAGTTTTCTTTCTTAATTTTTTTCCCAAACAATTGTATATTATTAATAAAATTACCCCCTTTGGTTGGTACCCCCTACTCTTACACATACTGTTTGCCATGCAAACACTTTTCTAGTTGAAAAAAAAAAAAGGAGAAAACCAAGAGTAACCAGCCAGTTGCTCCATTATGAATAATGCCCCCAAAAAATAGCAGTTACTGAGCCAGCAAAATTATGAGACTGAGGGTGTTTGCTTTTTTTTCCCCCCTGAAGGCACCGGCACAGTTGAGATTGCAATAGTAAAGCTGAGGATGTGCCACTGAATTTGTAATGCCTTGCAATGATTGGGAGTCCCAAAGTTAGTATTTTCTAGAGTGGACAATTGTCCCCATTCACCTGATGCCATTCATTTTGCCCTTATGTACCGCTCTGCCGGCACGCACATATCTGAAGGTTAGTTCCACTGAGCCGCTGCCCATACTCAGGAGATGCCACCAAGGTGAGGAGGTTGCCAGTAATGTCAGTACATCGCTGGTGAAACAGTACCCAGGAGCTGCTGTTAAAAAGAGAGCTTCAGCGATTCACTGACATACATCTTTGCTTCAGTTGACAAAAAAAAAAACCCTCTCCATCTCCATTTTCCAGGCTGCGTGCAGATATGCTGCAGGTAGGAAGAGCAATGAACCGGAGGGCCGGTGCCAGACCTTACGCCTGGGAAGTCTCTTCAAGCCTGTAACCTTTCCCCTCCTTCAAGTCCCTCCTGAAAACTCATCTCTCACTAACGCGTGTATTAGATTACAGGCGGATAATAGCCCGGCAGGTTGAGAGCTATCTAGGAACGGCGTGCATCGGGGCTGTTCAGCTGGCAGGTCACAGTGGCAGCACCGTTCATCAGTTCTCTCTTCAATGCATACCCCAAACGCATGTGGAGGCTTTTATGGCTTGGACCTGAGCCTCTGCCATACAGCCACGCTTCCAGATAAGGGCATGACCAGCCCGCAGGAGCTGGAAAGCCCTGTGCTGTGACACTGGTGTAAGAGCCCATTCCCTCCCACCCTTTCCCTGCCCTGGTTCGCCCTGCCATCCTGTTCCTCACTGCATGCCAGGCTGAAATCTCGCCAGGCTGAGCAAAGAACGACACTTCCTCGTAGCTTCTAGCACAGCAGTGCCAAACCTCTCAGAAAACACTGCATCAGTACAGAGTAACAACCAGGTGAGCAGCTATTAAAGGAGAGCTAATTACAAGCTCCCAAAGAGGTGGGGTTTTTCTCTCTTTTCGCACTTGCATGATTCTCACCATTTAATCTCTTCCAACGCTTTTGGTGAATTACCTTCAGTCTACAGCCTTTGGAAGTAGTTCAGCCTCCAGTGCCATTACTATGACAATACCTGAAGACCCAAACAAGGGTGAAAGGAATAGTAGGAACAATCCGTAGAAATAATACTTTTGTCCACCACGAGTGTCAAACAATAGTTTAAATCATCGAACAAAAATACTTTTGTAGATATGAAGTTTTGCTGCTACGAAACATTTCAGCATTCAGCCCTCTATGCAGACCACCTTTAAAAGCCTATGGGCTTAATGCTCTGCAATCTGAATCTACTGTGATTTTTGGGGCTTCAAATGGCAGCTATTGCAACCACTGCCGTAAATACAATTCTGTGAATCTAAAAAAAGAAATGCAGGTGACAGGTCTTTAAAACCTGCTATTCGTTGCTAACCATTCTGCCAGAAAGCATGGCTCTAAATTTATTTTGTTTCCCTGGTTTTTAAAGGAGGGCAGTGAGGGGAAAGGAAGAGGGAAGGAACTGAAAATGTTTCCAGGGAATTACTCAATTTTACTGAGTTGTTGTTGTGTGCTTTACTTAACAAGCCAACTCAAAAATTATAGGTGGCCTAGAAATGGATGATGTGATACAATGGGAAATTGTTCAAATTCAACACAGCTGAAGGATACTCTGTTACTTGGCAGGTATTTTGGCACTAACAAGTACTTTCCCCCCACCTTTTTCTTATGCAATATTTAATCTCATTGTAACTTTTATTCCCACTTCATTCTGCTTGTCATTGCCACCTTGCCAGTTGTGTTTTTGGAAACTACATTTTAAGTAGGATTTTTATACTTGGAACTTTGGAAGTAAATAATTTTTTCTAATGTGTGTGAGGGTAAGGAGGCTTTAAAATCTTCCATTCACATTAGAGAATTTACTTGATTTTTACAGCTAGTTTACATGTGCAAGAGCAGATAGACAGAAGAGTAAATATATCAGGTGATAAATATTGCCAGGTTTGCTATTCAGAATAGTGGACAATATACATTTCTTGATTTGGTTTTTTGATGTGATAATATTAAAGAATTTGGAAGGAAGATCCTTAAAGTGCTTTAATTTTAAGAAGAGAAGAAAGAAAGGATAAAACTTGCAGGAAAGATACTCACTGACATTTCCATATAAGCAAGAGCAATCTCAAATAATATTTTGCGAAAATAAACTAATCTGGCTTTGTGAGCATTCAGTGTACACTTTATGTCCCCCATTACCCAAAGACAGATGTCTTAATAAGCTTTAGCCATAAAAGGAGAAAATTTGAACCTAAACTCTGGCCGGGAACTTACCTCACTCTTTTGTTATTCTAGCAGCTTCTTTTAGGTTTTTTGGTAAAGGGAAGAGAAAAAGGAGAGGGGAGGAGAGGGGAGGAGAGGGGAGGAGAGGGGAGGAGAGAGGAGGAGAGGAGAGGAGAGGAGAGGAGAGGAGAGGAGAGGAGAGGAGAAGAGAAGAGAAGAGAAGAGAAGAGAAGAGAAGAGAAGAGAAGAGAAGAGAAGAGAAGAGAAGAGAAGAGAAGAGAAGAGAAGAGAAGAGAAGAGAAGAGAAGAGAAGAGAAGAGAAGAGAAGAGAAGAGAAGAGAAGAGAAGAGAAGAGAAGAGAAGATTTGAGTCTTTCACCATCTCTGTTTTGGAATTCCTGCCTCTGACATCCTCAGCCAATTGTCCCTACATTAGTCTTTAGTCATCCCCATGCTCTGGTCCTTGGGTTCTGTTTGTTTTGTTCCTGACTGAAAATAGACTGAAGTTGACCCGATTAAAGAATTTTGGGGAACCTTTAAACCTTTAAAGGCCGTCTAAGCCAGCTCCTTGGATCTCTTACTAACTTCTGACCTCAAAGGAAATGAGCTGAAACAAATGGGATTTTTAATATAGGTTTTGATGTTTTTCTTAAGTCCATACTACCAACTTTATTAAAGACTTCTGTGTTGGCCCACTGGAAATACAGCTCTGTGGGATGGAGAGGGCAGTATCTGTGGAGGAATGGGTGTCCAGATTTACTGGTTATGGTTTCTATGTGTGGCTAGCAAATTCTGGCTAGCCAAGCTCACAGCATTTTTAAATGGCTTAACTCAGAGATTTTTAAAGCTTTCAGCTATATGAAAGTCAAACTCACTTTTGAAGATATCAGCACGCAGAGTTGATGACTGTTGGAGTAGTCTCTTATTTTTTGTAATCTTGTGATCAGCAATGAATAAGCAAAAGAGTGATGCTTTTCACAAGTCTGCTAGAGAGGCAAATAATACCCTGTGTGTTAGCAGAGTCTGAGGTGATTCAGGAAGCAGCTAGAGGTCACTGAAAAGCTTTGGCAGAGGTTTTAATGAGTTTTCCTTGGGAATTCAGCAGTGTCTGTGAAGGCCAGGTCTGCTTAAAAGTAACAACTATTTACCTTAAGGCATCTCAAAACATAAGCCAGGCTTCTTGGTCTCTGACTCTGAGCATGCATACATACAGCAACATTTTTCCTTTTAAATGAAAAAAACTGCAGGCACAGAGTAAGTACATCTATTTTTGATTGCATGGTGCACTTCAGAGTGACCTGGGATGTATTTTAGGAAGAGGAGCATGTTCTGTAGAGGTCACAGTGCCCAGTGAGGTCTTTCCAGCAGCACTGGAGAGACAACAGTGGGTATGACAGAATATAAAGTAAGAAAAGTAGAACTTTTGATTTTATGTAGGAAATTATAACGTTTGACTCTCAGATCAGCCTTATATACAACAGTTCTTTCTCTAAAGAAAGCAATTTCCTCTGTTATATGTCTTGTGTGATGCTCCTGTTCTTATTCGGTCACAATCTATTACATCCCCCTGATGAAAAAAACTGTGGAAAATACTGCTTTTAAATCACAGAAACTTTGCTTTATGGATAGAATACTGGAAAGAAGTTTTGCAAAAAAGCTTTTGGGGATAAATACCACTGTATACCCTAGAGGTGGGCACAAAGTCAAATCCCTAGGTCTGAGCACTCTCACATTTAGCAGGCTTGGATCTGAGCAGAGATTTTTCTTGTGCTCTGAATATGTTTACCTAAGCATAATCAGAATGAAAATTATTTGCTCCTGACAAAAGTTAATAAAAGAAGACTCTATGCAGACCAAGTAACCACAGTGTAAAGTAAGAAACAAAGTAAAAAACAACCTTTTGAGTTCTAAGGAGCGTTCTTCTCTGTCCCAGCACCTGTAACAGGTAAAACTTAGATCTTTCATGCACAAAAAAAGCCCGCACCAGTTAAGCTTAAGTTATTATTTTAAAAAGATGTTGCTGATCAGGTGCAAGAAGCTACACAGAATGGGGTTTTTTTGGCTTAATCCAACCTTACTATGTTTAGTTTGGTCACACAAAAGAACATGTCAGTGACAGTGCAGCCTTTTGTAGAAGATTATTTTAAAAATAGTGCAATGATTAGGTTGTCCACACACTTCAAATTTTTGCTGGCCATTTGATTAGGAATATGATCTGGTCTGGTGATATCTTCCCTAGGTGTTATAACAAAGAGTTATAGCCATATATTTTCATTTATCCCAGTATCACCGTGTCTGCACTCAAATGTGATACCCGTACGGATGTCAGCAAGACATTCCTAGCAGAGACAAAACCTAAAATGCTGAAAGCAGCTTCATATGCCACCATTGTCTCTTATGTCTCAGCCCTTGGCATACATGCTGAGAGGGCAGGCTGCTGGGGAAGGTGCGCAGAGGGGCGGCCAGCCTGCCATCGCCTTTCACGCAAGGAGCCTTAATGATAACCGTAAAACAAAAGGATTGGGATGCTGGAAGTAGCTGATTTTCCAGCCTAACAACTAAAATGGGTCCACCACTAAGCAAATATTGCTGCACTTCACAAACAGTCCATCAGCCAGAGCTACCTTAGTCCTGCACAGGCCCACCTGAGTCTGTTTCCATTTCTAACACATAGTGTGTACTGGTACAACTGGTGTCTTCTTGTTCATGTTCAGAGAAGACGTTGCTTTGCTGGAAGGGCGTCTGCATTGATGAGCCACGATGTACTGAAAGGTTCTCCTGAGAAGCATATAGCCATGTGTACCTGTCTTCCTATATCTATTTGCTCAGTGGCCTAATCCTACCAGCAGATCAAGTTTACTGTAAACTCTCTTTCTGGCACATTCACAAACTGTACATATAAATGTTTAGAAGGACAAACAAAAAGGAAGACTGATTGACACCCCCCTGGGTATCCTGATGAGGCAGGTTTTGGAACATCAAGGAAAGATCACATTCCTACTTTACTGTAAGAAGCTGTTGCTGTCCGTAGAGTCATGACGTAAATCAGCTGCAGTGCTGTACTGCAATCTTTCCATATTGCAGGTACAGAGTAAGAACCCCATTTGCCAAATGCTGATTTAGCACATCATAAAAATGCAGCTCTTTAAGATGCACTCTGCCCTTCAGTATCCAGACTAAGGGGAGCTGAGGAGGAAATTTGTAACAGGTCAATTAGTGAATGTTTTCCCCCTAAACCCTGTTTGCAGCATGTCATCACACATCTAAAAACATTAAAAAAGAAGCAGTGTAGTTCTGACTGCATCATAAACAAGATAAGTGATCAAGGAGGTAAAATGTGAAGAAAGATGGCCAACTACAGAAATACAATAAGCAACCAGTGGAAATGGTATCACATTGTTCCCTTGAACAGTGTTTTATTACTTAATTGAGATACAAAAAGTCAACACCAATAAATGATTTCTTCTTTGCAGTTTTTGAGGACCTGTAATTGAAAGTACCTATTTTGCAGAAAATTAAAAATGGATGATGCAAGCTTTTAACACATTTCAGTGCATGACATAAGAGGAAAGAGCTCCCTAATTCTAGGAAAACTAGAAAATGCAGGCTCTGTGTACTGGAAGAAACATATAGTCACAGTTTCCAACTAAATGAGTAGCAGTTATCATTATTTAAACTACCATTACTTACAGTAAGGATGCACTATGTGCATAAATAATAAATGATTAATGAGTAAAAACTGATAATGAGATTAATCAACTTCTTCCCTATTCAAAAGCAAATAAGCTAAGGTTTTCATTTGCTATGCAGTTGCCAAATTTTGCTGCTTCTTTTTTTTTCTCTTTCGTGACAGCCTGTGTCCCTTTCTACAGTGCTCTGCTTCTAGGTCAGATAATTATTTAAGACTCTCAACCTTCACTTAAAAGAAACAGTGACTTTTAAACCTTTCTGGTTTTGAAGACAGTCTCAGCAATGTACTCCAAGCATACATCTTAAAGATCAGGAACAAACAGATGAAAGAATCTTAACTTATTTATTTATAAATATCTTGGGATTTTCCACCATAAATTTTGAACTTTTGCCATGAAATCCATTTGACTCTGAAGGAAGCCAGGATTTTCCAACACTTTGGAGTCGATAACTTTCTTATGAACACTTCTAAAACAGGAATAGCCAACCCAAAATTTAGCCACTTGTTCGGATAATGGTAACACTATGCAGTGGATCTTGAAGAAACTTGTGCTGGGTTCAGAGAACTTCATGTTACCTGAGAAATATAGTGGCCAAAGATTTTATATACTAGTGGGATTCAAAACTGGTGATAGAAGTTGGGTTTTGATCCAGATATAACGTATGGGAGAGCTGAGCCAGGAGGACGAGCAAGACCAGGAAGAGTGCTAATTACACGCTGCTTTCTGAATTTGGTAGAATAGATATATAGCTTGAGGGGAGGTGTGTTTTCAAAAAACATATCTGTGTTGTTATTATATTACCAGTGCTGAAAGAAGCCTGCCCAAGTCTCTTCAAAACAGGTAGGAAGCAAAAGAGGCAGATGACATACGCATAATGCTCTACAGGAACAATGCAGCAGACGATGCTAATGAGACATATTGGAGAGATATGGCAAACAGTAAATCAGACTCATGCAAATATAAAGATAACATTAGATACCATGACAGTAGGTGAATGTAGAAGCCAGTTATCTTTAACTTATTAAGTGCAGTGTTTCTCTAATGATTCTGCTGGACAGCACAAGGAAATGGAAATGTGAACTTTCCTTTCCCCTTCAACTAAGCAAACAATTAAAATAATGTGGTCTGTACTGACCTGACAAGAATTTAAGGGTCCTTGCACATTGTGGTGGAGAGTAAAAAGCCAGTCTGTGTTTGGATCTTTAAGGATAAGGCACACTTGCTCCCGCAAGTGGCAAGGGAGCAACTGCTGAGAAGAGTGGGGCTGATGTTGTCGGTTGAACCAATTCCTAGCAGTGGTTTTCGTCAGCTGACATGAGCTCTGGCCCCATGCTGTGTGTTTGTTTATGGCTGCTCCAGCTGTTGGATGCAAGAATAACTGCAGAATAGGCAACAATACAAGTGAAAGCCCAAGTCAGCATCTGCAACTGCAAATTGCACTTTAAGAGGGTTTCAAAGAAGTTTCAGTAATACCTTTTGTGTTGTCTGTAGTTGAGATTACTGTGTGTAAGCCCTTTCCCCCAGCAGAGACTGATTTGCTGTAACTTCCACCACCTACCAACAGCACAAAGGAAAAAAAAACAGTTACAGCTACTAGACATCTGTTCTGCTGGCTCTGGACTGCTAGATGATCTGCTGTGGTGGGACAGATAGGACCTGTGCCATGCCAGAAGTGTAACAGCTTACTGCAGGTAAGCACCACCAACCCCTAGGAGCAAGACCCTTCCACTGTCATCACAGGCCCTTGAAATTAAGATCTACATCACTTCCATGATGATTACTAACTCTTTGCCACTTGCAGTAACACAAACCAGCCTTCTGCTTTGTCTTCCCCTCTCTTTTTTGCATATGTTTCTTCAGCATGTCTCTTACTCTATTAGTTTTCTGTGTTCTTTATGATTTTCCACCTTGTATCCAGAAACAGTGTATTAATAGGTACTCCACTATGGTTTTTCATCTGCTGTGACTTCAAGGCTGGAAGCACAGAAATTCAGACATCTCATAATTATCTATGGTCATGATACAGGTTTTTGCCAAAGAGCAGTAATCTGCTCTAATTTAAAAATGCAAGTGTTTGTGTACTGAAAGGAATTTCAAGGTGGTATTGCATTGCTTCATTTTCTTGCCTCTTAATTCAGATACCAAAAATGACTATAGATAACTGTCTATTTTGTGAGGGGAAGAGCATCTTTGTTTTCAGACTTGCTTCACGATTACTCATACAGGAATAATATCCTCTGATTTGCACAGTAACACTCCATCCTGCTCTGTGCCATTATTCAGGGCTGTCACATTGACCCCAATATGTCATTGAAGCTGGGATCTTCTCACCTATTTGGATTCCTCTGCACCCAGCATCATACACCTCTTTTTTTGCACCACTCCCACACCATAACCAATCTCAATTTGTTTCCATTCCATATCCCTCCCACTCCAACCACCTCAGCAGTGCTGGAGCAGAGCCCATTCTAATAAATACAGCAAAGCATATTAGCTTGGGCTCAGTGCCATGCCTCTTCTCTAACATCATTATGTTTCCCCAGTAAAGCACACCTCACTAGTTGGGATTTGGTGGCCTAAGGCAAAAAAAAAGAGGAGTGGATATGAGATGACTGAAATGTAACACAGCATGCTAAGAAACTCTGGACAACGCACAGAACCAATTTGACCTTAAATCCACATTCAATATACTGTCACCAGTTAGTCCAAAATTATCCTTAGCAGACTAATTATGTGTAACAGTTCCCATTCTCTTCTCTTCTCTTCTCTTCTCTTCTCTTCTCTTCTCTTCTCTTCTCTTCTCTTCTCTTCTCTTCTCTTCTCTTCTCTTCTCTTCTCTTCTCTTCTCTTCTCTTCTCTTCTCTTCTCTTCTCTTCTCTTCTCTTCTCTTCTCTTTTCTTTTCTTTTCTTTTCTTTTCTTTTCTTTTCTCTTCTCTTCTCTTCTCTTCTCTTCTCTTCTCTTCTCTTCTCTTCTCTTCTCTTCTCTTCCCTTCCCTTCCCTTCCCTTCCCTTCCCTTCCCTTCCCTTCCCTTCCCTTCCCTTCCCTTCCCTTCCCTTCCCTTCTCTTTTCCAAAATTCCAGTCTGTTTTTCTTCTTGATACAGATTTAATAGATGTAGCACAGCAAGCAAAAATTCACAAGGAATCTTATCAAAAATAAAAAGATTTCTAGACAATAAAGCACATTTTCAAAAAAAAATGCCTTCGGAAAAGCTGCTTCCATTATTACAGCCGGTACTGTTTCTCAGGGAAACAATTTCTATAAATAAAGTCTTAGTGCTTGAAATACACTACTTGCATACTATATCTTTAAAGAATATTGTTCAAGAAGAAGGCCTATGGTTATTAGTAACTGGATTTGGTTACAGTTTACAAATCTCTGATATCAGACCTCCATTAAAATGCCATTTGTTTAAGGAAGTGTTGAAGTGCATGACTGAGTAAGCAAGACAGTCCGGAAGTTCACTTCCAGTCCAGCTGTGGTCCATCAGTTGGTCAGGCCCATAAGGAAGGATTTTCCATAGCATGGGCATCAACACCTCTAGGAGATTTCACACAGATATATATTTATGTTAGATATAATCTCTAGCTACAGACTTTCTTCTTAATTTCTCAAATTAGGAGTGTCTACTAGCAGAATAAAAATATCAGAGCTGACATAAAAATCTCTTGTCTCCTCTGACAAGTGAGTTTTACATCCACTGCCACCAAGAGTGAATCAAATGTAACTGTATTGCTTGTCTCTGAGCAGCACCCAGAGAGATAATTTGTAATCTTCCCCAAATATGCTATTTCTACACTGCGTCTTGTACACATTTTTGCAGTAAAAGGGTTTCCTGTATATGTACACTCCTCCATCTGCCTTGTTAAAGGAAAAATCTTCTAATAAAACCACAGAGAACTGTATATTTAATATAGTAAACAGATGGTAGTATCTCATGGCAAAGCATTTTTGTTCAGTAGTTGTCAAATATGACTTTTACAGAAAGTTTCTGTCTACAAAGGTTTGGTTTTGAGGGGGCTGTATTTTTGTAGATGTAAAGGTTACTCAAAAAGCTTTACAAGCCATGGGGTCCCGTTTAGAAACTTACTGCTTTGAAAATGGATTGTTGTCGTTTTTATGTAACAATGGAGTATCTGTTAACATCTTCTTTTATTTTAAATTCTTCTGAACAATGAAAATGGCAGAATTAGGCTTCGGAGGCTTTGGAGGAAGATTTTGATTTCTTTTTTTTTTAATGCATTTTAAAATCCATTTGCAAATTGGGGTTTTTCCTACTTTCCAATCTTCCTTTTGTGTACATGAATATTTACTTCCTTCTTTTCTTCTACCCAAACTAGAAAACACTACTTGCAATGATATACGACTGTCCAACGTACTTTGTGAAACTGGCAGCAAGATTTCTTAACCCAGCAGAGGGAGGAATTATTTTCTATTCCTGTAGCTTGATTGCTATTTTATGTGTCTTGGGTTCTGCCTGCAATTCAGATGTAACAAAATCAAAGGGTTAACGACTGTAATGAAGACCTACTGCCTTTGACTCGCTATGCTGCAATGCTCGGTAGGCTGCAATGCTTCTCCACTACTGGGTCTTTTTCATGAAATATCTAGGCAACAACTTTTGTTTTTTGCATATTAAATGTGTGACCAGCCAGGCTTACTTTTTAATCCTAGTGCTAAAAGAGCTAGTCCAGTGGCTTCACCACTTCAGGTCAACAGCCATGTAGCTCTGTACTTCAGGGATCTGCCAGAACACAAGACCTGCTCCTGCAAAATGAGCAATTCTTCTGGAAAAAGGAGGATGAGAAATTTCACACATCATCTGAAATTAATACCATGACTCATTCTCGTGAATAGGCCTGAAATTAGAATGTAGATTGCATCATTTTCTGCGCCTGTGGGAGGAACTGCTAAGTCCTGCCGTGACACTTGGGGGAAAAGGCTACTAACACGCTCCTAGAGGAAATGGACGGAAAGACTTGAAAACTGGATCAGCTTTTGTGAGTAACAGCTGCTGGCTTCTCTGCCACCCTCCTGTCTCCATCTTCCACCGTCTTGTCCAAAATGCCCTCCACCAAAGGCAAGACTAGTAAAGGGTTGCTCATGTGGGTAAATGAACAATATAAAACTTTTAAAAGCTATGTTTGGAGGAAGCAAAAGCCATTTATTGAAATTTCTTCTCCAGACCATTTTGCCAGCATCTAACTGAGATTTCCTTCTCCAGTTTTGTTCTCCAGCAAAGTGTCCTCCAATATTGGAGGACACAAGCACTTACAGAAATTGCCTGACAAATAAAAAGAATTAAAAATAAGTTTAGAGGTGGTTTTCAAAAGCAACAAGGCCAGCTGACCAACCAATTTAAAACCAAAAAGAATGAGTGCTTAATTTCTCTTTGTTTTAATAAAGGAAAAAAAAAAATATAACTTAAAGGGACCAACCTCAGAATCATTACCACTGCAGTTCTTTGTGTAACTTGGGAACATTTTGTATTTTCATTCCTTTCCTTTTTGTTTAAATATTAGTGATGTTAGCTGCAGTGCACAGTCACTGTTTTAATCAAGAACTGTGCATTTTAAATATTTGTGTTCATTGTAGCCAAGAAGTCTGTGGAGTCAGTGTTTTGGCCAATTAAGTTTTAATCAGGACAGAATATTTCAGTGTTAAAATATACAGATTGCATCTGATCCACTGGCATATGCTACCTTGCTTGTTATGGCATTCAGTCTTAATCTACCTGGCTCAGCTACAGCCTTTCACTTTTAAGTAACAACAGGAGCCTCCCATTGCCAACAGAGCTGTTACAAGACCAGAGTGAACGCTGTCTTTATATCACATCAGCTGTGTAATAGCACATCTAGCGGGCAGTGTTGTGATTCTTTATTTATTTACTTGCCATCTCTCTTCTTTACCCTGTATTTGAAATTTTCTGTCACTCATGTTTTGTAATGGAAGATGCACGGGTATTGTTTTGGTGTTGCAGGGAGAGGCTGGGTTGTCGTAGCTCAACGCATATTGAAAGGATGCAGGAATGATTGGATGTTCTATCTGCCCCTGGCTGAAAGACTTAATTTTCCAAAACCATCCACCCAACTTCATTCTCTGAAAGTTAAGTTCACTGTACCTCTCCTGCCCCTTCACCTATGGAAGAGACTTTCAGGAAAGGTCACAGCTAATTGATTAAGGCCAGCACACAACCCCAACAAAGCATGATAATCTTAGATGCCATTTGTCTCTCAAAACTATGAATCTTTGCTAAGCTTCCCATTTGTTCAAGTTTCTAAACACAGACTGAGCACAAACAGTGTCATGACTTCATGTTCACTTGTGCAGGTTTCAGCAG
>NW_009646402.1:251512-270981 GCF_000708025.1 Charadrius vociferus | reverse complement strand
GAGCCTTCTCTTCTCCAGGCTGAAGATTCAGATTACCCTCAGAATCTGAATTTCAGATTACCCTCTCCTCTGCTTTAATAGCATGCATATTCCCAAGTCAGATCCTATTTTATCCTTTTGGGTCAGGTTGCTAATTTCTCTAGAATTAGAGAAATTCTGCTTATCTTGCCCATATTTGTAAATCTGCCAGTGTCCTGGAATTTCCTTTAAAGTGAGTCTTGCTTTTATTTCTTCATCATTACGGTACTGTACTGTATCTGATCCTCAGATTACCCCATTAGAGAATTTCCCCTTACTTGATATTTTGCCATTTAGAGTGATACCTAATTTACAGTGTCCTGTAAACAGTCTTCAGTCCATTTGACAATTTTGCTTTTCAAGCCAATTTGGGTTAATTTTGAGTTATATTATGCAATTCACAAAAATAGTCCCTTTGAAACCAGCAGAACTCTTCACATGAGCAAGCACTTATCAGAGTGAATAAAATTTCCACAGTCTATCCCTCAGAGGCTGCTCTTTTTTTGGCATCTCATTCATTGAATAAACAATATATATCCTTGCCAAAAATTCTAACCCACTTCTTCGATTTTAAAAAAGAAATTGAGATTATAATTTTTCCTGCTACTTTTCCCTGCCCTTCTGGCACCCATCCACAGCTACAAAGAAAGGGCCAAAATAGTGCAAAGATGACTGTTACCTGACCCTTAAGTTTCAAAATGGTTTGAATAAGCTTTTTTGGGGAACGCACCAAAATTTTTCTTAGGATTCACCCACCATTTGTGTGTAGGCAGGTTAGAAGTCTCTGTTCCCCCGTATTATCCCTGAGAACCCATTTCAGAGTAGACAACACAGTCATCTGTTGTTACTTTTAAGGATGGAGAAAAGTAATTTATTGGTTTCACCCAAAAACTGAGATGCAGTTTACAACACTCTAACCTAAGAATGAAAGTATAGAACACCCCCCCCCTATAAATCATATTTTGTGCATTTAAAGTTGTTGTGGTGAGGTGGAACAGAGGGAGACATGGGACAAAGCTTTGATCACTTTGATCAAGCACAGACCACCTATCAGGCTCCTGGGTGCCACTGTGTGTCATGCACATTTTCAAATTTTTGTCATAATAGTTACCAGTCATTGTAGCTGAGATAAAAAAGGGGATGGTGATTAAACATGTGATTGAATCCAGACATTTTAATCATACCCCTTCTATCTATTTTTGCAAAGCAGGCTGCCTGTTTTCCCAACAGTCCACAGGAATAGCCCAGGGATGACAATTTGCATGCTAACTGAATTCATGTACTACGCTGATTGTATGGAACATCTGTTGCTGATTGTTTTGGTCCTCTGCTTTTCAATCTAATATATGAAAATGCAGAAGGTAAAAGGCAAATTATCATGCCAAGGGCACAGAGCAGATTGTTCCTTTTCTTTTTGTTGGAACTCTATGTTGTAGCTATTGATAAATGTCACTACACCCCTGCTATCCCCCCGGACTTGCACTAAAATACTGCGCTTTAAATTGCTGCAATTTTCCAGATGCTTTTTTCCTTCCCAATTTAATTTTGGCATAGCTGTCTTAGATGTGGTTAGAAAAAACCTTTCCCCCATCATCGTTCCCAGCCCACATACCCACCACTCTACATCAAGAACTGACACTTCTGTTCTGCTCTAGGTAGATGTAAAGGAAGAAGGCTACCCAGCAGCTCCTCTTGTCCCTCACATCCCACTTTGCTCAAAAAAGAGACAATTAATCATCTCACGGCTGATATTTTCCACCTTAATGGTGGAAAATTGAGGCAGTTCCTAATATTTGTTAAGGAAGCTACTCCAGCATGAAGCAGGTTGCTGCCAGGATAGCCCTAAAATAACAGCAAGTCTCAATACAGGGAAATAAAGCTCTACTTCTACTTCTATTATCAGGTCTCAAAGAGTAAGAAGAATAGTGAGTGAGAAAATTACTGAAGAACTACATTCTCTTCAACGGTGGATTTACTCTCACCCACACACACTTGTGTTACTGTTTAGAGGGAAGCTATGAAATTTCCAGCACCGCTAGCTGGCGTTTTGCCCATGGTTTTGCCTAATATATAGGATGCAGGGTGCTTTTTTCACTATAGGAAGAAGAGCCGATATGTCCGTGCGTGAAAGAGTTCAGCACATGGGCTATCTGAATGTTTTAGTTTTCAGTCTGTGCAGAAAGAAGAGAAATGGCTTGAAATAACCATTGAGAAAATGTTCCATTAATCCATCACCAGCTGTTGATTCGCAGTGCAACTGGCTACAAAGATTTGTTGCATATTCAAGATTGCCATAGGAACAGCTCTGGATTACATCACTCCAACTGGCTGCACTGGAGCTCACCTTCTTGACTCTGCGTGTGAATATTGCATTTGCCTTTTCAAATTTCCAATATCTAGGTTGATTCTGTGAAATACGTCTGTGTCTAATTCCCCTGGTGATTCATTCTCATGATTATTATATGGGACCTTGGTTTTAAATTTTTCTCTTTGTGTTCATTTGTCCTTCAGCAGGGTTCATTGTGAAAGAGAAATTATTATTGTAGCATATATAAATGTGCATGGTGTTTGTGGGAAAGCAGGGTCAGACCTCTGTAGGATCTTTCACGCTGAGTCTCTAAGCATCAACCCACACAATGAAGAGAAAAAACAAACAGGAAAAACATCTATTAAAAAATGCAGCTGGGCTGAAGGCAATTCAAGCAACAGTGACCTACACTCCTTCAGTCATGCCTCCAATTGCCAGAATCAGTTGATAGGCATCTTAACATTAATGAGAAATCTGGACAAAAATTCTGCTGCTCCAGAGATTGCTGTGCTTGATTTACTTCACTAACTTTGGTGTGGACTGAAAATTAATTTTCCACGGACTTTAGTGTGAATTAGAGTGGCTACAAGAGTGAATATGAAAAGTGATTAGAAAAAGACATTCAGGCACTGTGAATCAAAACTCATTTCTAATCCATTGAAATGTGCTTATTGCTATTCTGGCAAATCTTTTCAGTACTGAACTGAAGAACTGAGGTGTTTTTTAATTATTTTTTTTTTCTTGCAAGTGGTAGGGTTTTTGATTCAAAATATTAATTAAAATTCACAATTTTGTTTATGTCATCTTAATAAAAATACCCTATGGTTTCAGTTGATTCCATTGTCCAGGTCTGTTTAAAGATGTTAAAATGACTGTCAGGTTTCTTGCAGATTTTCAGGAAAAATAGGACCGGATCTAATCTACTGATGTAAAAAATAATGGAGGAAAAAGTATTTCTGACAAAATCTTCAGGCCTGCCTTGCATATCACAAAGAAGGCATGCTCTAATCAACCTCTATCTATCTATCTATCTATACGTTATATTTCATTTCAGAAGCGTATTATAGTTTCAGTAATTGCTTTTATTTTAAAACTGATAAAATGAATGCATATAAATGGGGGAGAAATGAGGATGATAAAACACACGCTCAGGAAGGAACACAAATATTCATTAAAATACAAATAACAGATGTGGCTTCCTAGCACAGAACCCAATCTAAAATTCAAAATACAAAATGGCAGAAGCCAAGATGGGACTGCCAAGCAAGCTGTTTCCTCATATTCTCTCTTTTCTTAGTTTTTTTTTTTCTTTGGAGATATATGACAGAGAAGAAGAGACAGACTTAGGGGCTGGAGGGCTGTAATCTTCTCAGTTTTTCATTCTTCTCCTGAACTAACTCTCAAATAATATGAACAGTCATAGATCCCACAATCTTCAGGTTTTGTTGAGATTGCCCCACAAATCATGGCCTCTGCTTTCCAGACAGCACCACAAGATGTAGGATTTCTGCAACTTAAACGACTGCTCTCTATAATAAGAAGTGACTAGTGGTTGTTTGCTGTGGTTTGCACCAAGTTTTCATACTGCAGAGGCAGAGCCACAGCAAGAGCTGGAACCCCTGTTAATTTTCCATTAAGTTAGTTTGACAAGTCAAATACTTTGATACCATAAATGACATTAAACTGTAAATATGCAAACAAAAGAACTTGATTCATGTGCTTTTGTGGTTGTTGGATAATTTAGTAAGAATGGCAACCTCCAAAAATAACTGTGCCTGTATAGCCACAAACTGTGCCTGCATAGCCAAAACTTTTCTTGTCTTAAATCTGGATCAAAAGAGTGCCTCCCAGCAACATGTCATCCTTTAATTCTGCTGGTGTAATTACAAATCGAGCAGTGGAATGTCAGTGTCAGACATCCCAACAATGCTGAGCGTGTTTGCTACCCAGTGGTGCTTCGGAGTTCCGGGCAGGATATTGCACCCAGAAAAGCAAACCTGGCATGACAAGTGAGCCAACATTTTGCTCTCTGCAAAAACTATACAAAGCTCAGAAACTCCCACTTTGACGCAGATATTGTTAGACTCCCTTTTGTTAAACCAGCTCTGTTCCAGAATCACCATTCTTGATGCTCAAGAAGATTGTGTTCAGTGCATGAGAATAATATTTGCCCATATTTCTGCTTTTTTTCTCCATTCTTAAGAAAAAATAACAATGAAAAGAAGTACCAGATATTACTGGGAGGTTTAAGCTACCCCACATTAAGCATCTGAAGTATTAGGTAGACACTGGAAACCTTTCCCTAGTTGTTATATAGCAAGGGTTAGGAAAACAGGTTCCTAATTTAGATTTACCAGTTAAATACTTCAATTTAGACAGAGGTAATCCTGAACATAAATGAGGATTGCCACTCTGTCCACACAGACTACTTGCGAACTCCCTTTTCTTGTGTTGGTCTTTCCTATTAGTGTGTAAGATGTTGGTTGCAGAGAAGCCAATCAGCCTTGTAAAGATGCTGCTGTGAAACGCTGTTGAGAAGGGATGTTTTCCTTTATGATTCTAGCATTTCTAAAATGCTAGGAATGGGGTACTCTTGTAAAATTTTCTACAGTTATATAGGTGACAGCAGCTATGGAGTTTTAGTCACATCTGGTCTAATGTGCCTAAGCAAAGATGACGTACAAGGTTTGCTGATAAATTTTATCCACTATTTTGAGTATTGATCAGGAAGCTTCAAGAGACAGTATACCTGAATTCACCAAACCAGTCTGATTCATGTTTGACTATAATATGCTGAAGCCAATGGGGTGATGTGGGTGAACACTGGTGGGCAGCTCTGCCCCATCCAGCTGCTCACTCATCCTTCCCCAGTGGGATGGTGGAGTGAATTGGAAGGGTAAAAGTGCAAAAACTCATGGGTTGAGGTAAAGGAAAAGCTGCACATGCATAATAAGGAATTAATTCACTACTTCTGATGAGCAAACAGTTGTTTAGTCATTTCCCGGAAAGCAGGACTTCATCACACATAACAGTTACTTCAGGAGACCATAACGCTGAACCTCACCCCTGCCTCATCTTCCCCCAGATTTTATTGCTGAGCACAACATCACATCTTGTGGGATATCCCTTTGGTCAGGTGTGGTCAGCTGTCCTGGCTGCACCCCCTACCACGTTCTTGTGCAACCCCGGCCTGCTCTCTGGTGAGGCAGTGGGAGAAGCAGAAAAGGCCTTGATGCTGTGCAAGCACTGCTCAGCTATAGCTAAAACATCGCTGTATTATCAACACTGCTTTCAACAGAAATGCAAAACACAGCATCACGCAAGCTCCTATGAAAAAATTAACTCTATCACAGCCAAAAACAGTACATGGGGTGATGATCAGCACAGACTGAGGGCAGCATCTCAGGAGTCTCTGCTAGCCACCTCCACAGATTTTCTACTGGAGACTTGCCCTTCTGGGAAGACACCTTCAACCACAGGTTCACCTGAATTCCTGCAAACTCTGAGCTCTTATGTTGAATCTGAAACATTAGGCAACATTAGCACTAAACTACTCTCTGGTCTTCCTTGCTAAGGAGGACAAACATACCCTGTCATTTTGTAGTGGATGAAATACTGAACCTGATACAGGATAGGTCCTTACAATATACTGGATTTAGACATCACCTAATGATGGTTCAAGTTACATGACTGTTATGGTCTCCTAATATTTCTCATAGTCTTCATACAGCTTTTTGGATTGAGTTTCACACTGTGGTAGCATGACTCTGTGGGTTCAGTCACATGCAAAGCAAACTTATTTTTGCTTACTATATCCACTGTTTTGTGGATATTCGCTTCCCACCTAGCTCCTTGTGCAAGCGAGCCTGGAATGCTCCAAGACAAGATCCATTTCTCTGGAGACCATGCAGTGTTTCCTTGTCAGTCAATTCCAGATCTCAATAAGATGGGACACTTGAAGGCTGGATGGTAGGTCATCAGTACTGCTAATGTCAAATCTTTTGGGTTATCACTATGGCTGGATCAGGGAAAAGCCAAGGAAACCATGCCCTAACAGATGATCTCAGACTGTACCCTCAACCATTCTCCATTCTCTCACGTGAACTGTCAAATGAGTGATCTCCCTTTCAGTTATGCTGTAACTGTATTTTTAATCAGTGTCTCCTTTTTATCCATGATTCCTCCTATTTTTTTCTCCTCTTTGCAAGCAACTAATGGACCAGTCTAGTCTTGTGATAATTAATGACTGAACATTTGAACTGAAATGGCTTGCATGCGCTGTGCTGAGTCAGGACTCTTTGATCATGTCAAACTTCACTCTTCCTTCTCTTCTTATATAGCAAGAAATAATGGTACATAAAATTCAAAATCAGAAATAAAGAAACAGCAAAAAAAAGATAATATTATTTTACCAAAGAAAATTATCATTACTACCAAAAAGAAGAACCCCCTTGCAATCTCCTACTCTGAAACACAGGTTCCATTCTTTCCAAAACAATCAAAAAATATTATTGAAAATTTCTTTCCATTTCAGTGATGTTGAGTAGCTACATTTCTAGCTGTTTTTCAAAAGTCACACTGTAGGAAGAGAGTCCTAATGAATAACAGAGGCCAAATAACACTATTCCTTTGACTTAAAATTCTCAATATTTATTGGCTTCCAAGGAAGTGTGCAGTTTTACTCACACTGGTAAAATAAACCCTGCTTAGAAACAGAATACATTTTGGACTAGGACTTGAGTTTTGGTGGGATGGTGCTGTGAGCATAATCACACAACAGCATGGCTTTACGATAAGCAGAAGGGAGACACATTAATTTCTGAACATTTTGTAAGGGGCATGCATACAAGCGGCTCCAGTGTAGTTCATCATCTGGTCCTAGGGTTTAGAGCTTAGGACATCTGTGCTTTGCTTTCGCTTTTAAGTTCTTTTCCACAGAAGCAGCACATAACGCTCCATGTGAACAAAGCAATGCCAGCTGATTAACATCTGTTGGTTTGATTAAAGTCGTATAGATGGCAAAATTTCAGGTTCCAGTCAGACTGGCTTGTGCTTGTAACAAAGTCAGACGTTGTGTAACAAGTTGCCTTTGCTGTAGCTGCTCATATGCTTTAGATTCACTTTTCACACCTGAAAAGGGGGACCCAGGCTGCCTGAACTCGTTGTGTAAATTCCCTTTTATGTTCAACCACTAAAAGATATTATGCCAGCTACTGTCCTTACTACACAATAATGCAATAGAAATTTTAGGCTTCAGTTTATATTGGGTGAGTGAGATTTAGGTAATGAGTACATTGGGATTTCCTTATTGGTATTCAAGCCACTCCTAATGTGGATGTAATTGTGCTGGTAACTGCATTGCAAGTGACGACAGTCATGTTAGAGTAAATTTTGTATCAAAGGAGGTGTTAGAGCAGAGACGCGAGAGAGCACAAAGGTATATATAGACACCCTCTGCGCATTTCAAACATGTTCACATGTCTTCATGGACTGGTCTAGAAGTTTTTTCAGAGTAACAAGACAATATTCTTGTCAACAAGCCTGTGCCTGTGGTAGGGGCTTCCTCCGGTACCAGTTAGGTACTGGTTGGGTCAGGTTTCTTACCAGTTAACTTGTACCACAACAGTTCAGGTTTTGAAGGCTCTTAGAACAAACAGGACTTCAAACAAGGCCAACTCTTGCACCCGCACAGCATCTAGATGTCCAAAAGCATGACACAGGAGTGGAAGGATCACAACTTATTCCATGAACCATTTTTGACATCTAAGCAAACTTTTTCTGGAAGGATGTTGATAATCTGTGAGTAAAAAATTAGATTAGCTAATGCCTCTGTCCTCAGAAGTTTTGCCACCATAGCAATATGGATGTCTACAGGATACAGTGGGCAAAATAAGCTTACCACAGGGCCATGTTAGCACAGTACCATAATCAGCTCTGTGTGGGACATACCAGGAGAGCCCAGCAGTCACATAACTTTTGAATCATCATTAGATGATGTCTGCCTTCAGTACAGCCTAAGGACATACACTATACCAGCCTCAGCATTTTCAGTGTAGCCCCAGTGCTACAGCCAGACTCAAACATCTGTGCATACTCAGCCCCTGCTATGCGCTACATGGCAATTAAAGTAAACAGCACTTAAGGCTCTGGTGGGGCTCCAGGTCTTAGGAACAATTAGCCTATGAAAAAGAGTGTCTTCTAGTTGCAACACAGAGAAGCAGGCCTCACTGGTAAATAAGAATTTCAAGACCTACTGTTTTATATCCAAGTGAGAAAGAAAAGCTAAGGCTAAAATGAGTATATTAAATCCCTGACACAGTACCAAAATCATAGATTTTATGGGTCATTCTATTTGCACCAGAAGAAAAGTGAAGCTGGACACAGATACATCTGTTTGAGAAAAGCCCAGCTTGTGATGCAGGGTGATTGACTGGTTTTTCAACTAAAAAAAAAAAAATATTTCCAGGGTAATGAATTTTCCTTCAAAACAGCGCAGGAGGGAACTGGGCTGACGCCTGATCAGTGTGTGATGAGATGCTGTTTTCATTGTGAAGATATGAGTGTATCTGTAGCTGTTTCCACTAGCTGCTGAAAATACCTCTGGTAAAGTTAGTTCCATGCGCTAGAGCAGAACGTCATGTATCCAGTGGTTATGCCAGGTGATCAGGAGGACTCTGCAGGTAGGCATCAGAGCCCAAAATCAAAGACGTGGCTCAAACTATGCATCTTAAAGACACTCTGATCAGTCTTGTGCTTTGCCTTTGATAACTTTCAGAGTAGCTAAGGTGAAATTGTCTCTGCAGGTCGTTTTTGCTGAAATCACTGGGTGACGGTGGCAAGAGATAACATCAGCTGATAAATGTGTTTCTCGGATACTTGAAATCTTTCAGAAAAAACAACACTCTTTGTGAAGCACACTATCATCACCAGGATAATTATACCCAAAGCTAATATTCTAAAGGAGTTCAGAGATTTCCTTTTATATAAGAAAGTGAGATGATTAAATACCCTTGCAGTGTCTGTTTCTTTCAACAAGTGGATTTTTGCACAACTGTTAGAGTCTGAAACGTCCCAGATGGTGCTTTCCAGTTCCACTGGAGCATGTATTTTCTGGTAATTGCGCAGCTTACCTAATTCCCTTGATCCCAAAGTCTATTCTCTTCTAACAAACTTTTTTTTTAAAGGGAAGCATCTGTTTTATGCAAAAACACGCTTACCATTTTGAAGGGGCTGGGATGTGGAGGATGTAAGAAGTATGATTTTGAAGACTTGGAGTGACTATATGGACCCATCTGGAAATGGTAAGTACAAAGTAAAACTTGAAAAATTGTAAGTAAATGGTGAAAGCTGAAAAATTGTAAGTAAAAAATGAATCTTGAAAGACATTGCAAGCCAAGATTAGCCTAGGATATACGAAGAGGATTTGTAAATCAGGGCTATGTACACTGTGTTGTCTTATCTTGTCTCCTCCAATTTACTCATTATTTTGTCCACAAATCTTTATTACTTTATCTTTTTTGTCACAGTAAAGTGCAATGTGCCAAAGGAACCTATTTAACACTTCATTAAGAATTCTGCCTAGTGCATTATTGTGAGTTATTACTGCATATGGTTAAATGCTTAATCAGGTATGGGAGTGAAAAAAACAACTTCAACATACAACTGTGCTCATACCATGTTGATAAAATTTATCCCTAATAGCAGAGGCACTACTTGGTACCTGAACACAAAATCTTTGGGAACGGGACCAAGTTAGGCCCTGTGACTAAATATTAAAGACTTTTTGCCCAAATAAGATTGACAGAGACTACTGAGGATTATGCAGGGGGAAGGAAGTTTGTATTTCTCTGGGAATGAAGGCAGCTTGGAGGAATTATCCTAGGAAATTATCTTCACAGATAACTTCACTGAGCAAATTCCTTTCCAGTAAGAATAGCGTAGTGCATCGACAAAACTCTCAGTGACTCCTGATCTCTTTCAAGGGTGCACGCTAGTTTTAAAATCTTTTAAAGCTTTGGGATTTTTTGTACTAGAGGGTTTGCATTTGCTGTAGAGTGTGGAGGGACTGTATGTGGGAGGGGAGGGGGTTGTGGCAAAGACATGTAGACAGCAGGGTGAGTTTGAGCCAGATATGCCTGCACTGAATAGCTATTTCTGGCTGCTCGGGGCAAGGACATCTGGACTTCAGCATGAAAAAAAAAGAAAGGAATAGAGTTGAAGGGATGGAAAACCTTTTAAGATATTGCAAAAGACCTGGTCTGTCCTATTTGTACTCTTCAGTGACACGTGAATACAAGATCACACTGGTAGTTGGCATTAGGTTATCCCAGAACAAGCTCTAAGTTAATGAGGTGACATTGCAGTTTTCATTTTTGAATCAAAATTACTTGAGTGACAAATAGTCACCACAATCAACCTTTTTGTCCATACATTTTATTACTTCACACTCTGAATAAGGTAGAGGGGAGACATAATCTTTTGCTTGAAAATGAATGTGCATTCTCTGGCAGTTGATTATCTAATTAATACTTTGGTCTGAATACTGATCTAACGGGTACTGGTGAGTATTTTCATCTTTAGTGAAATGACTAACTTCACTGAAAAAAACATTATCATCATTAAAATAAAAATGACACATGCTTATCTTTTTGGTTGTTGCTGTTAGGTTTTTTTAATTAAAAAAAAAAAAAGGTATCAAACTCAAATTAGAAATCAAAGCCTAGTTTTCCTGCAACCACACAAATGCTATATTGTGCTTTCCTTTATCAGAACCAAACTGGACAAGGCTGCTTTTGTCCATCCATCAAGATATGCAGTGACAAGAGACACAGAAATCAGTTTAAGCATCAGGTCACAGTTCTGTGTTTCTTTTGTGTTATTTACCCTGTGTTCTCTACCAGCACAAATGAGGTATTAAGGAGCTACATGCTCTTCATCATGTAACCCATAATTCAGAAAAGTTTCTCTCAGGACTGCCCTGAGGACTCCAAGCCAAATGTCAGACTTGGTACTCAACAAATGCCTTCCTTCATCCTTGAAAAAAAATCAGGCTCATTGTACTACATGTCCATATGCATGCACACAGAGAAACAACAATCCAGCGAGACGCTGGAAATGCTGCGATTCGCATGCTTCTCACCTTAAGGGCACTTTTGACCAAACTAACTTTATGTGGCCCACGACTTGTCTGCCCATCCGGAAGCCCATACCGCAGTGTCTGCACATCTAAACAGCAGCCATGTTTCCCATGTCTACAGAAACTGAAAGCAGACATCTCCATCCATCCCTGAATAACTCCATAGGAGTAAAGATGACCCTTTCAACAACTTGACCTACTGCTAGACTCTCTGTGCATCAGGCAATTCACCGAGAATGACGATCTTGTGTCCTGAAAGTGTGCCAAAACCTGCAGCAGTGTGGGCAAGGTAACGCTTTCAGCACTTAATGGACTAGTGTATGGCTAAACAGTAGCCCTAGCTCATGGCTTAGGCTTGTTAGTGAAGGTCTGGAACAGGTTGCCCAGAGAAGTTGTTGGGGCCCCATCCCTGGAGGTCTTTAAGGCCAGGCTGGATGTGGCCTTGGGCAACCTGGTCTAGTGGGAGGTGACCCTGCAGGTGACCCTGCAGGGGGGTTGGAACTCAATGATCTTCAAGGTCCTTTCCAACCTAAACCATTCTATGATTCTATGATCTGTCTGCTTGAGTGCATTGAGAGAAGGGCAACAAAGTTGGTGAAAGGGCTGAAAGGAATGTCCTATGAGGAGCAACTGAGGATTTGGGGCTTTTCTAGTTTGGAGAAAAGGAGGCTGAGGGGCAACCTAATGGCTCTTTACAGCTTCCTGAGGAGGGGAAGTGGAGAGGGAGGTGCTGAGCTCTTCTCCCTGGGATCCAGTGACAGAATGCATGGGAATAGTTCAAAGCTGCACCAGGAGGTTTAGACTGGACATTGGGAAGCATTTCTTTACTCAGAGGGTAGTCAAACACTGGAACAGGCTTCCTAGAAAGAGGATCAATGCCCCAGGCCTGTCAGTGTTTAAGAAGCATTTGGACAATACCCTTAACAATATGATTTAACTTGTTGTCAGCCCTGAAGTGGTCAGTCAGTTGGATGAGATGATCATTGTAGGTCCCTTCCAGCTGAACTATTCTATTCTATTTTACAGGACACAGACATTCATCCAAATTCCCTTTGCACCACTGAGGCCCTTTTTCTGACTTCATCTGTTTGTGAATACCTCAAATGAAAAGACATTGCTCCTTGTGTAAACATCCATTAACTCTAATGCATGCCTGGACCTGCCCCCAGCTTCCTGAATCACTGGTTCAGAGAGCATGAAGAAGGAAAACATGACAAATGCTGCTTTAAAATGAGCTGACTCCATCTCCATAAGCATGTAACACACAAATGGAGGGGCCTCAAAATATCATCTAGGCCAAACTCTACCGCAAGGCAGGTTCAAGTTTACATCTAGGCCACCCCTGGCAGGTGACACTTGGGCTTTAATAGATGTAGTTAATCTTTTCATATCTCCCAGATTCATCTTTACTAATTAACTTAACATTTTCTGTTGGTTATATTTTATAAAGCTCTTTTGCTATTGCCATTTTTGACTGTCTCTAATTGATCTGCACCTTTTCTGAAAGGAGGTATGCTAATATGGAAACGTGTCCAGATAAAGCCTAATAAAAGCCAAATAAAGTATTTTTTTTTTTTTGAGTTTTAGATGGACTGATTTTGTCATTAAAAACCAGAACCTTATTTTCCTTTGGCTCTCATTTTGTTTTCTTGTTTGCTACTACCTCAACCAATTATTCTGCACCTTAAAGAGCTCTTATTTTTTCTTTCCTTTGCATTTTTCTCCATGGAATGCGATTAATCCAACTAATTGATTTCTGACTTGCTCAACCTTTCAAAGTAATTTTAAATGCTGATCCTTTATTCCAATCTTCTAGCAACCCTTCACAGACTTTTATTATTTACATATTATGTAAACATGTTCTCTAATCTACCTGCCAAGTGTACACTGAAAGTGTTGAATGATACTGGCTGAAGACATCCTTGCAGAACCCTACTTATATGCATAACAGAAAATCAGAAATAACTACCATTTGGGTGCACATTTTCAAGCAATTCTACATCTTCTGATCTTGACCTAGCTTTGACCTAGGGTAGTCAAAATACTGTTTTCCCATTCTTTATGGATATGGCACATGGAGATTGTATTTTTAAAAGATTTCCTAGAGGCAAAATATGTCACTATTATTGTTTCCTGCCTATCCATCACACTACTTATTCAGCAAGGAAGAAAATTAGATTTGGAGCTAGCTTTGGCTCAATCTACGTTTGGCAATCTGTTATGACTGCTTCTCATCATTTTATTATTTATTATTTTTTATTAATATTTCTCATTACTTTATTGCTTACAGTTTTGTTTTGTGTAAGAGAATGTTTCTGTATCTTTCTAGGACCATAAGGTTAAGCTTGACTGATTCGTAGTTCTCCAGAATGTCACACATAAAGCATTTGTTTAGCGCAGTAAACTCTTTCTGATTGAACAACAGTGATATGCACTTCTGTGATTTATGTTACGTTCATGAGTTATGTTAAAAGCAGTCCAATATATGATAGTAATCCATGCTGATGCTTCAAACAGGTGTACCTTTCAGGACACAGAAGAAACTGAGGATTTCTACCCCGAGATTTATAACCTCTTTCATATTGAGATTATTCAATTCCATATTCTAGCTATAACAGGTTTTCTGAAGGCCTTTAGCTACAGAAGACAAACTTGCTCAGATATGCAAAATATACTTCTATTTTCCTGGCTGCAGTGATGTTTTTTTTCTTTGAAACTGCGGTTATAATTGCTCATACACAGAACTGTAGCTATCTTCTGCAGTTCAGTTCCCAAGATCCAACTTACTTTTTCTTTGAGTGATTTATACAAAGCATGTACAGACTATTAAGGAAAGCCTTACACACTAGCATCCAAAATTATAATCACAACTCTTGAAACATCCTAGCACCTAACCTTACCCATCCTTTTCCTATGCCTTTCCAAATAAATCTGTGGAAACAGACAACCTTGAGGGAACTGCATGACAATATCTAGATTTTTTCTTTACCCAATGGAAAAGGTATCTTTCAGATGAATTATTCACTTTTGGTTTAGTCCTCTCAAGGCAATCACTTTATGGTAGATCAGAAAGCACAGTTCTGCTAGATGTTCCTCAGTCACACCAGCACTAAATCTGCCACCTACATTGCCAGAAAAGCTATGCGTACTCCAGCATATCATGAGTTAAAGGAGGAATGAGGAAAAGAGCAGCTCAACTTCCAGTATACTTTAGGATAAAGAAAAGGAGGAACATGTGAAGAAATGGTTGCATCACAGCCCTAAGCTAATAAATCAAATTTAAGCATTTACCTTTTTCCAAGACATATGCAACAATGGGAATCAAGTTGCTTCAGTGAACTGCACATTTGAAATGGACTCCAGACTTTCCAGTCAGGCAACCTTTAACAGTAGTTATATGGACAGGAACAAAATTCTGATTCTTGGATTTTTCTGGATATATAAGTAACTTCTCCTATGGTGAGAGGCACCAGTATAGGTTAGGGGTGGACCTGCTGCGAAGTAGCTCTGAGGAGAAGGATTTGAGGGTCCTGGTAGATAGCAAATTGTCAATGAGCCAGCAGTGTGCCCTTGCTGCCAAAAAGGCCAATGGAATCCTGGGCTGCATAGGGAAGAGTGTGGCCAGTAGGTCGAGGAAGGTCATTCTCCCCCTCTACTCGGCACTGGTGAGGCCACAACTGGAATACTGTGTCCAGTTTTGGGCTCCCCAGTTCAAGAGGGACAGGGAACTGCTGGAGTGAGTCCAGCGAAGGGCAACCAAGATGATTGAGGGATTGGAGCATCTCCCTTATGAAGAAAGGCTGAGAGAGCTGGGACTCTTTAGCCTGGAGAAGAGAAGGCTGAGGGGAGGCCTTATTATTACTTACAAATATCTAAAGGGTGGGTTGAAGGAGGATGGAGCCACACTCTTCTCGGTGGTTCCCAGTGACAGGACAAGGGGCAACGGGTGCAAGTTGGAACACAGGAAGTTCTGTTCCAACACATGAAAAGACTTCTTTACAATGAGGGTGACAGAGCACTGGCACAGGCTGCCCAGGGAGGTTGTGGAGTCTCCTTCTCTGGAGATTTTCAAAACCCGCCTGGATGCAGTCCTGAGTAATGTGCTCTAGGCAATCCTGCTTTAGCAGGGGAGTTGGACTAGATGACCTCTCTAGAGGTCCCTTCCAACTCTGAAAATTCTGTGATTCTGTGACTCACCTGAAATAATTAGAAACTGTGGCAGGAGGCATGAATGTCAGTCATACAGAAGCCATGTATCATCCATGTTACACATCATACATGTTACATGAGCTAATAAGAATTCTGAGAAGCAACAGAGAAATTATAATGTTACAGCTCTGGTGGATGAGGGAAGAGCAACTGAGGTCATTTGGCTGGATGGCCACACTCAAAGTGTGGCTGTCAATGGCTCAATGTCCAAGTGGTGACCAGTGATGAGGGGTGTTCCTTGGGTGTCGCTAGTGGGGCTGATGCTTTTTAATATCTTTGTTGGTGACATGGACTGTGGGATTGAGTGCACCTTAAGCAAGTTTGCTGACGACCCCAAGCTTTGTGGAGCAGCTGACACACTGGAGGGGAAAGGATGTCATCCAGAGGGACCTTGACAGGCTTAAGAGGTGGGCCCATGCAAACCTCATGAAGTTCAACAAGGCCAAGTGCAAGGTCCTGCACGTGGGTCAGGGCAATCCCAAGAACAAATACAGTCTGAGCAGAGAATGGATTGAGAGCAGCCCTGAGGAGAAGGACCCAGGGGTGCTGATTGACGAGAAGCTCAACATGAGCTGGCAATGTGTGCTTGCAGCCCAGAAAGCCAACCATTTCCTGGGCTGTGTCAAAAGAAGTGTGGCCGGCAAGTTGAGGGAGGTGATTCTGCCCCTCTACTCTGCTGTTGTGACACCGCACCCAGAGTACTGTGCCCAACTTTGGAGTTCTCAGCACAAGGACATGGACCTGTTTGAGCATGCCCAGAGGAGGACCACAAAGAGGATCAGAGGGCTGGAACACCTCTCCTATGAAGACAGGCTGAGAGAGCTCCTGTTGTTCAGCCTGGAGAAGAGAAAGCTCTGGGGAGACCTTATTGCAGCCTTCCAGTACCTAAAGGGGGCCTAAAGGAAAGATGTGAAAGGACTCTTTATCAGGGTGTATAGTGATAGGACAAAGGGTAACAATTTTAAACTGCGTGAGGGTAGCTTTAGGTTAGATGTTAGGAAGAAATTATTTACCATAAGGGTGGTGAGACACTGGGACAGGTTACCCAGGGAAGTTGTGGATGCCCCATCCCTGGAAGTGTTCAAGGCCAGGCTGGACGGGATTCTGAGTAACCCGGTCTAGTGGAAGGTGCCCCTGCCCCTGGCAGGGTGGTTGGAACTAGATGACCTTTAAGGTCCCTTCCAACTTGAACCATTCTATGATTCTATGAAATTGAAAATCATTAGAAATCACATCTAGAGCTGTGACCTCATATTTGCAGCAGTAGGAAAGGGATTTTTATTTCTCTTTGAAAGTATGCTGAATTTGTTAATATAAAAACACTCGTATGAGGTACAAAACTGCTTAGAGTGAGGAAATTGCTGAAGGGGGTTTAAGGATACCATCAGGGGAAATCCCAAGGACCAGGGGCACACTGAAAAGGCAAATTGTGAGAGTGAGAATGGTTAGGAGGTTGCGAAAGGAAATGTGGGGCTGGCTCAAACAGAGATCAGGTGGGAGCAGGAGAGTGGGACATTAGCAAGAAAGGATGTGAAGAGAAGCAGAGGAAGAAAAAGGCAAATTGAAAGGGTAGGGGAGGAAAGTACCTCATCCCAGAGTCTTAGGGTAGGAAAATGAAGTCTGCCAGAAACAGCTGAATGGGAGGCGTATGTTTTGATATATGCACTGAGATCTGATGTTTTCAGACTTAGAAAAACAAAATCAAGGATAAGACCACATAAGAAAGCTCAAACCCAGAAAAACATCTGAATATTTTAAATGCTTTTCATATAACCAGTTTGTGCATAGCATATTTGATCTCTTTTAGCAATTGAACCAGTGACATTGTAAACTGTAATGCATTGTAAACCAGAATTAACTAGTGCTGTAAAGTGTTTTTAATGACCAGGCCCAAGAAGAGGTCAGGTTGAAAATGTAAACTCTTAATCAGGAAATCAATCTGTAGGGATATGGGGAATTAGCTATGTCCCCTTCTTGATTACTACATTCTGGTAAAGGCCCTTCAGTAGAAGCAGTCTAAATGAACAGAACAAGATTAATTACAATGTATGACTTCCAGACACATTATTTAATCTTTGCACTTTTCAGTTGGCTTTCATTATCAGTCAACAAAAATTTCTTCATCATCATCTGTTTGCTATTTACAAATCTAATTCAGTTATCATCTCAGAATCCAGAAATCCAGGTCTCCCTGTACTCCTTCCTCTTCTGCCAACAATCTTTATGGAACATAGGTAAAAAATTGAGAGCTTTGGCTAGTGAACAGGACACAGCCATAATATCTTTTGTTTCTACATACAACTGAAAACCCCATGCTATGCCTACTGAGACCTGCCTGATGATATCATCAGAGATGATGACCATGCTTCTGTTGTGTTTCATATTGATTGCACTGGTTGACTCGAGAGTCACTGTGTAAGACAGATATTGTATCTACAGGAAAACTACTGAAGATGGATTAGAAAAATATAGCGGCAAATTTACTGTTTATCCTAAGGCAAAAAAAAAAAAGTCTTTGTGCCCGGAATGGATTCACAGACTTTCTCTGGACAGATACTTCATGACACAGTAGTACGTATTTTATTGTCTCAGGCAGCACAAAAGAAGAGTAAGGAAGGCAACAGCTTTCCTTTTCCCTCTCTCTCTTTTGTATGGAATCCTTTGGAAATGTTACTTTGAGGTCATTTCAGTGCCTGTGATGAGACCACCTCTTCCACAAAGAGTAGGAAAAGCATGTAAAGCACAAGCAGGAGCTACAGGGCAATGAACTTCATCAAAATAGGTGAAATTCCTTGAAGCAGTAAATGCATAGACCTCTTGATTTCTTTGTGTATCACATTCAAACACTGACGTTCATGAGTACAAGGCAGTGTAGATCTATAAGGTTAATTTAGTCCATAACATGTTCATTTGAACGTAGTCCATGTGTTTCTATTCTGGGTTTTCTAATAAGCTTAGCCTAATAGGGACAAACCAGGTTGATTTCTATATAGCAGATCTTTGTCTTTAATCGTTGGAAAAAGTTATTGCAGTGGTCTTGTACAGAATGGTGATTTTTGCTGCTATCTTATCATGCAAATAAGTGTTCCAAAGTGTACAGCATTTCCTTCAGTGACTTCATATAATCTATTTGGCCTAATTTCTAATTACCTGTATAAAGCAGAAAACAGACACATTTCCATTCCTATTTCTCTACGCAAAAGACACATCTTATCAAGAAAAATGAATTATTATTCACCCCATGAACTGAAAGTCAATGGAAAGTAAACCAAAGTAGTAACTTAGTCATCTCATCTTAACATGGCTTTTTTTTGGTGAACAGGATAGTGAAGAAAAAAGACTATAACTTTACTTATACTTCTGTCACTGAAAAGCTTTTCAGGAAATGCTTAGTGTTTTACTCCTACTCCTGCTTTCAGTACATATTCAGCACCTCACAGGGTATACTTATTATGTCAGAAAACTGGATTCAAAATACTAAAAATGGAACTAGTTAAAATGAAATTATGTTGACTATGAAACACTTTGTTTTGAGAGATATAAAGAGAAAAGCATAAGAAAGGAAATTGTGGGATTTTTTCCTTCTCAGTTCAACCACCTCTAACACATGACTGAGAACCTCAGGGAGCACTTTAAGCTCACCATATGCAGATTTCTGTGCATATATTCAGCTAGAATATATGTTTCTATGAAGTGACTGGGAGGCTTTTTACTAAATTGTCCTATTCTTCCATGTGCGGAAAAGTCTTAGCACACTTGTACTGTTTGGAAATGCACTCTGCCACCAGTAGTAAATAA